>NC_040083.1:87241630-87543118 GCF_003369695.1 Bos indicus x Bos taurus | reverse complement strand
GAAGCAACAATTAAACTTGACATGGAACAACAGACTGGTTACCAAATAGGAAAAGGAGTATGTCAAGGCTGTGTATGACAACCTGCTGATTTAACTTATATGAGTACACATGGAGAAATCTGGCTTAGAAGCACATGCTGAATAAAATTGCCCAGGAAGAGAAGGCAATGGCACCCCACTTCCAGGTACTCTTTGCTGGAACATCCCATGGGATGGAGGGCCTGGAGGCGCAGTCCATGGGGTCACTGGGGTCAGACATGACTGAGTGACTTCACTTTCCACTAATTTCAACTTTATGCATTGGAGCACGTGAAGGGGCAACCCACTCAGTTTCTGCCTGGAGACATCCCAGGGACGGGAAGCCTGGTGGCTGCTGTCTATGGGGTTCATAGAGGTCGGACCGCACTGAACTGACTTAGGCAGTAGCCAGTAGCAGATAGCAGATGACACCACCCTATATTGCCGAAAGTGAAGAAACTAAAGACCTTTTGATGAAAGTGGAAAAGACAAGAGTGAAGAACAGTGGCTTTAAAAGCTCTACATTCAGGAAATAAGATCATGGCTTCGTCAATTCACTCATGGCAAATAGATGGGGAAACATGTAACCGTACTGAACTGATTTTCTCTCAAAATGCACTCAGACGGTGATTGCAGCCATGAAATTAAAGACACTTGCAAACCCTCTCTACTCTACCGCCAACTCTGGATTTCTGTGCTGTTCCAGACGGTGGAGCAACACTTAGGGAACTGATTTACTGGCTGGGATCTGTCTCCTCCTTTTCATTCCCCTTTATCCCTTCTGGCCACCTCTGTTACTCTTCTCTTCTTCTCTTCTCTGATACCCGTGAACATCTCTGAGTGGTCCAGGTGTGGAGTGCACATAAGGAAGTGACTACTGGCTACCATCTTCCACTATTGGTTCACATCATCTCATTTGGGTCAACCTCTAACTCCTCCTCCCTCTTTCTCTCCAGTAACCCTGTGAACCTCTCTGAAGTGACCCTCACTGGTGAGAAACTTATCATCTTTAATGTAGTGTTTTATCTGGTGCTGTATAGAAGGAGAAGTTTTGAAACTACTGTAAAAAATAAGCCACCGGACGGAAGCAGGAGAACTTAAGTCCAAACCCTGCTCCAGGGAACTCCTGGACTCCAAGGAACATTCATTCACAGGAGCTCATCAAATGCCTCCATACCGACACTGAAACCAAAGCACCAGCCGAGGCGCAATCAGTTCCAGCGGCAAGACATATACCAAGCAAATTCTCTCAGCAAGCCAAAGGACCACAGCCTGAGCTCAAGATACAGCTGCCCAAAGTCCACCCCCAAAACTAATAGACATCTCATAACCAAGATACGGACATTTCATTGCACCCAGAGAGAAGAAATACAGCTCCAGCCCACCAGAACACCAGACACACAGCTTCCCTAACCAAGGAAACTTGACAACCCCCTGTTAACAAACCCACACACAGCCGAGGAAACGCCACAATAAGAGAACTCCCAAACTGCCAGATACAGAAAGACCCCAAACTCAGCAATTTAAAACAGCTGAAGAGACAGATGGACATACTCTCAATGCAGATAAAGGAACGGATAAATGCCCACCAAACCAAACAAAAGAGGAGATATAGGGATCTACCTGATAAAGGAATTCCGAATGAATGAATAGTGAAATTGATCCAAAATGCTTGAAAACTAAGAATGGAATGACAGATAAATAGCCTGGAGACAAGGATTGAGAAGAGTGCAAGAAAGGTTTAACCAAGGACCATTGAGAAATAAAAAAGAAGTCATCCTAAATGAATAATGCAATAAGTGAAATTAAAAACACTCGGAGGCACAAATAGTAGTAATAACAAGGCAGACGAAGGATTAGTGAATAGAAATGAGAATGGTTAGAAAGTATCATGAATCAGAGAGGCAATCAGAAAAACGAATAAAAGAAATGAGACAATCTCAGAGACCTCCAGGACAATATAAACGCTACAAATTCGAATCCATAGCGGGTTCCAGAGAAGAAAGACAAAAAGAAAGACCATGAAAGAATACTTTGAGGAGAATAATAGTGGAAAACCTTCCCTAAAATGGGGAAGGAAATAACACCAATCCCAAGAAACCCAGAGAGTAGCCAAACAGGATAAACCCAGGAGAAAACACCCCAAACTACATATTAATAAAATAACAAAGATCAAACACAAAGAAAAATATTAAAAGCAGCAAGGAAAACAACAATAAAACACACAAAGGGAATTCCGAAAAGGAAACGCTGAATCTTTCCTAGAAACTCTTTCAAAGCCAAGGAGGGAATGGCAAGACATACTTAAAATGATGAAGAAAATACCTACAGACCAGAATATTGTACCCAGCAAGGATCTCATTCAAGATATGGAAGGAGAAATCAAGGCTTTCAGAACAAGCAAAGCTGAGAGATCTGCACCAACCAAAACCACTCGTCAACAAATACTAAAGGAACTCTAGACAGGAAACACAAAAACGGTGTATAAAACCGAACCCAAACAATAAAGTAACATGGCAACGGGAACATACTATCAGTATTACTTAAACGTAAATGGGTTGGAAATGCCCCCAACCCAAAAGACAAAGACTGGCTGATGGATACAAAAACAAGACCCCTACATCTGTTTCTACAAGAGACCACCCTCAAACAGGGGACACCATACAGACTGAAAGTGAAGCGGTGGAAAAAGATTTTCCATGCAAATAGGGACCAAAAGAAAGAGGAGTAGCAAGTACTCATATAGATAAAAAGACTTTAAACAAAAAGGCCGGTGAAAAGAGACAAAGAAGGTCCACTACATAATGATCAATAAGATCAATCCAAGAAGAGTATAATCAATAAAATATAGTATCACCCAACACAGGAGCACTTGCATATGTAAGACCAAATCTAACAAGTATGAAAGGAGAAATTAACAAACACAATAATATGGAGACTTTAATACCACTCCACCTAGGATAGATCAACTAAACAGAAAAATTAAACAAGGAAAGCACAAACTTTAACGATACAATGAGACCAGTTAGACCTAATTGAATATCTATAGGTATTTTCATCCCAAAACAGAATTTACACTTTTCTCACAGCGCGCATCGGAAACCTTCTCACAGATAGATCACATCCAGGGCCTAAAGCTAGCCTTGGTAAATTCAAAAAGATAGAAATCATTCCAAGAAGCATTTTATTCTGCACTCACAAGCAGTAAGCATTAGATCTCAATTACACGGAGAAAAAACTATTAAAAATTCCAACATATGGAGGCTGAACAACGCTGGCTGATAGCCAACCAAATCACAGAAGAAATCAAGAAAAGAAATCAAATTTGCATAGAAAACAATGAAAATTGAAAACACAACAACCCCAAAACCTGTGGGACATGGTAAAAGCAGTCCTAAGGGAAAGTCATCGCAATACAGGCACACCGCAAGAAAAGAAAAGAGAACTAAATAACCAAACTTCTAAACACCTAAAGCAACTAGAAAGGAAGAAAGAAGAACCAGGGTTAGTAGAAGAAGAAATCTTCTTAAAAATAGAGGGCATAAATATGCAAGAACAAATATAGACCAATAGCAAAAATCAACAAAACACAAAGGGTTCTTGAAAGCGATTAAATAAAAATTGACAAAACCATTAGCCCAGACTCATCAGAAACAAAAGGGAGAAAAATCAACCTCAACAAAATTAGAACGAAAATGGAGAGATCCAACAGACAACACCAAGAAATACAAGGATCATAAGAGACTACTATCACCACAATTATATGCCAATAAAATGGACAACGTGGAAACATGGGACCAATTCTTAGAAAAAAGTAGCCAACTCTTCCAACAACTGGACCGGAAGACCAATAGACAAATCTTAAAAGACCCATCACAAGCATGGAAAATTGAAACTGTAATCCCACAAAATCTTCCAGCAACAAAGCCCCGGTCCAAGACGGCTCACAGCTGAATTCTACCAACAATTTAGAAGAAGAGCTTAACACCTCTCCTGCTCACCTCTTTCCAGAAGAATTGCAGACGAACGTAAACTTCCCCACTCATTCTATGAAGCACATCACCCTAAATAACCAAACTGACAAAGATCCCACAAAAAAAGAAACTACAGGCCAGATTCACTGATGAACATAGATGCAAAAGATCCTTAACAAAATTCTAGCCAAATCAGTAATCCATACAACACATAGAGATCAATACACCATGATCAGAGTGGGCTTTATCCCAGGGATGCATAGGATTCTTCTAATATCCGCAAATCAATCATGTAATACACCACATTAACAAAATTGAAAAAAAAAAAAACCATATGATATCTCAATAGTGGCAGAGAAGCCTTTGAACAAATTCAAACATCCATTTATTGAAAAAACTCTCCCACGATAAGCAGGAATAAGAAGGAACATAACCTCAAACATAATAAAGCTGATATATGCCAACCCCCCTGCAAACATTATCCTCAATGGTGAAAATTGGAAAGCATTTCCTCTAAAGTCAGGAACAAGACAAGGGTGCCCCACTTTCACCATTAACTATTCAAAATGTTTGGAAGTTTTGGCGGGCCATCAGCAATCCAGAGCAGAAAAAGAAATAAAAGCGTAATCCAAATTGGAAAGACAGAAGTAAAACTCTCACTATTTGCAATGACATGATCCTACTAACATAGAAAACCCTAAAGAGTCCACCAAGAAAATTACTAGAAAATAATCATGACTCCCAGAAAGTTGCCCGGATATAAAATCAACACCAGAAATCCCTTGCATTCCTATACACTAAGAATGAGAAACAGAAGGCAGAGAAAATTAAGGAAACAAATGCCATTCACCATTGCAACCAGAATAGAATAAAATACTTCAGGAATTATTACCTAAAGAAACTAAAGACCTCATATATAGAAAACTATAAAACAGCTTTGAAAGAAATCAAGAGGACACTAATAGATGGAGAAATATACCATGTTCTGGATTGGAAGAATCAATATAGTGAACCAGAGTATACTACCCAAAAGCAATTTATAGATTCAATGCAATCCCTATGAAGCTACCACAGTATTCTCACCAGAGCAGAAAAAATAATTTCACAATTTTTGGACAATACAAAAAACCTCGAACTAGCCAAGCGAGTTTGAGAAGAAGAATGGACGAGGAATCGACCCTAACCATGACTTCAGGCTCTAAGCTTACAAGCCACACGGTATCAAGACAGTATGGACTGGCACAAAGACAGAAATATTGACAATGAATAACAATAGAAAAAGCCCAGAGATAAATCCACGCACATACGACACTTACTCGACAAAGGAGGCAGAATATACAAGGATTAAAGACAATCTCTTTAACAAGTGGTGCTGGGACATCTGGTCAACCACTTGTAAAAGAATGAAACTGGACCACTTCTACACCATTATCACAAAATAAACTCAAATGGAATTTAAAATCTAAACTAAGACACCACTAATAAGACCCTAGAGGAGAAACATAGGCAACAACACTCTCCGCCATACATCACAGCAGGATCCTCTATGACCCACCTCCCAGAAATATTGGAAATAAAAGCAAACAATAACAAATGGGACTAAATTAACCTTAAAAGCTTGCACATCAAGGAATACTATTAGCAAGGGTGAAAAGACAGCCTCAGAATGGAAAGAAAATAATAGCAAATGAGCAACCGATCAACTAACTAATCTCAAAATATACAAGCAACTCCTAACAGCTCACTCCAGAAAAATAAACGACCCATCAAAAATGGGCCAAAGAAACTAAATCAGACATTCTCCATTCTCCAAAAAAGACATACAAGATGGCTAAACAAACACATGAAAGATGCCCCCTAAAACAAAATCATCATCTATCAGGAGAAATGCAAATCAAAAACACTATGAGGTACCAATTCACAACCAAGTCAGAAGGCTGCGTCCCAAAGTCTACAAATAATAAATGCGGAGAGGGTGTGGAGAAAAAGGAACCCTCTTACACTGTGGTGGAATGCAAACTAGTACAGCCACTATGAGAACAGTGTGGAGTTCCCTTAAAAAACTGAAAGTAGAACTGCCTTATGATCCAGCAACCCATGCTGGGCATACACCACTGAGGAAACCAGAAGGGAAAGAGACACGTGTACCCCCAAACTGTTCATCGCAGCCTGTTTATAATAGCCCAAAGACATGGAAGCAACCTAGATGTCGCAATCAGCAGATGATGGATAAGAAAGGCTGTGGAAACACTATAAACAATGGAAGTATTCACTCGTGCCATTAAAAAGAATAATTGGAATAGTTTCTACATGAGGTGGATGAAACTGGACCGTATTATACCCAGAGTGAAGTAAGCCAGAAAGAAAAACATAAAAATCAGTATCTAACGCATATATAGGAATTTAGAAGATGGTAACATAACCCTGGTATGGGACACAAAGAGACCGATTATACGAACAGTCTATGACTCTGTGGGAGCGGGAGAGGGTGGCAAGATTTGGGAGATGACATTGTAACATGTAATAATCATGTAAAAACGAGTTGCCAAGTCCAGCTTCGATGCACGATACTGGATGCTGGGGCCGTGCACCTAGGGACGACCCGAGGATGGATGGGGAAGGGAGGAGGAGGAGGGTTCAGGATGGACCACATGTATGACCTGTGGTGGATTCATTTTGATGTTGGCAAAACTAATACCATTATGTAAGTTAAAATAAACAATAAAATAATAAACCAAAAAAAAAAAAATTAATTAATAAAAGACACTTGCTCCTTGGAGGGAAAGTTAGACCAACCTAGATAGCATATTCAAAAGCAGAGAACCAATTAACTTTGCCAAACAAAGGTTGGTCATCCATGGCCTGGTTTTCAGTAGTCATGTATAATGTGAGTGTACAACAAAGAAAGCTGAGCACTGAAGAATTGATGATTTTGAAACTGTTGTGTTGGAGAAGACTCTTGGAGTCCCCTTGGAGTGCAAGGAGATTCCCTTCGTCTCATCCTAAAGGAGATTAATCCTGGCCTTTTATTGGAGGGACTGATGTGAAGCTGAACCCACCTTTGGCACCTGATTGCGAATGAGCGGACTGCATCTTGAAAGACCCCTGATTCTAGGAAAAGGATTGGGAGCAGGACGGAGAAGGGATGACAGAGGATGAAGATGTTGGATGGCATCCGACTCAACTGGATAGGGTTGGGGGACTCTGGTTTGGGTGAAGACAGGGAGGCATGGCATGCTGTGGTTCATGGGGTCACAAATCTCGGAACTACTGAGGGCAAGCTGAAACTGAACGAATAAATACCTCTACTTAATAAGAGAAAAACATACTTACAATTCTGGGTAAGGCTGCCAGCTTGGCACCAAGAGAGTTATATCACCTAACTGGAACCAAGTGACACAATTAAAAGGAGAATTTTTATAAAAAAATCCACCTACAACTGAAGAAAAAAATATTTATTCAAATCTTGATTCTTTCTGATGCGACGATGGCCTCTTACACTTTCCAGTGGCCAGGGAAGTAGAGGGTGCTCGAGAACACGCAGAGCCTCGACACAGCATCACCACCACAACACTTGGCCTGGCTGTGATCAGGTGTCAGGGCTCAAATTGGTGAGGAAGGGACAAAAAAATCATATTTGCTCACAGCGAAAAATGATGCAAATGTCATGCCTCTAAGGTAGGCAACTTTTCAGAAATATTGGAAATTTCCTCCCGAAGGAGAGTAAGAGTGTTTAAAAGAAGCATGATATTCAAGTCTTCACATGGAGGCACACACAGTGCATGTTCCAGGCTCCATCCTAACACCAGGACCAACACACTTCATCAACCATCACTTCACTCTTCCAACTAAACAGAGGCTTAAGTTCCCACTTGTTTAACACTGTGGGTCACATCAAGACTGGTTGAACATCTTCTTTTCCACAAGCATTCATGAACCACGAGTCCTGGCCAGGCTCCCCACTGATGAGCGAAAGACACTGCTGTCCCTCCAGGAGCTCATGAACTTGTGGGGGAAGAGAATAAGACACCCCAAATTTGAGGCAACCAAGAATCAGACAGAGACCGGCACCATGGCCTGCTGTATTGTAATGGCCCCTGGAAAGCACATGTCGCTGGCTATGAAATTAGTGTGCTAATGAGCAGCGGAGGACAATGCGTCTTTTGAATTCCTGGCTTCTCAGCGGATAGGCCCAGTAGAGGGATGGCTGGGTCATATGGTAGATTTAGGGCCTAGCTTTCGAAGGAATCTCCAGCCTATTTTTCCATAATAGCTGGCCAATTACACTCCAGACCAACAGTGCAGGGAGGGTATTGTTTGTCAGATTTATTTTGAGGCCATGCCTACGCAGTGTGAAGTGATACTTCATTGCTAGTTTGATTTCATCTCTTTATTTTTGAAATTCCAAACTCTACTCTAGATGTTTAATTTTTGCTTTTATGTATTTGTTACCAATTTTGTACCTTTAAGAACCCAATCTTCAGGACCCATCTTTCACTAGGGAGTGAGATTCTGGCTTGACTGCGTCTCTCTGCTCTCTCCTTGTGGACCCTCCTTTTTCTCCACCAGGTCGCCTGTGTCTCCTCCCTAACCCCTCTCTACTCTACCCAACTCTGTGAATTCTGTGTGTTCCAGACGGTGGAGAACATTAGGGAACTGATTACTGGCTGGATCTGTCTCCCCCTTTTCATTCCCCCCTTTTATCCTTCTTGCCACCTCTGTCTCCTTCCTCCTTCTTCTCTTCTCTGTATAACCCGTGAACATCTCTGAGTGGTCTAGTTGTGGAGTGCACATAAGGAAGTGACTACTGGCTAGCCCACTCTCTCCCTATTGATTCACCTCATCTCATTTGGGTCACCTCTAACTCCCTCCTCCCTCTTCTCTTCTCCATGTAACCCTGTGAACCTCTCTGAGTGACCCTCACTGTAGAGAAACTTATCATCTTTAATGTAGATGTTTTATCAATGGTGCTGTATAGAAGGAGAAGTTTTGAAACTACTGTAAAAATAAGACCGATAATCGGAAGCAGGAGACTTAAGTCCAAACCCTGACTCCAGGGAACTCCTGACTCCAAGGAACATTCATTCACAGGAGCTCATCAAATGCCTCCATACACCGACACTGAAACCAAGCACCACACAAGGGCCAATAAGTTCCAGGGCAAGACATACCAAGCAAATTCTCCAGCAACAAAGGAACACAGCCCTGAGCTTCAAGATACAGGCTGCCCAAAGTCACCCCAAAACTATAGACATCTCATAACTCATTACTGGACATTCATTGCACTCCAGAGAGAAGAAATACAGCTCCACCCACCAGAACACCGACACAAGCTTCCCTAACCAGGAAACCTTGACAAGCCACCTGTACAAACCCACACACGGCGAGGAAACACCACAAAAAGAGAACTCCACAAACTGCCAGAATACAGAAAGGACACCCCAAACTCAGCAATTTAAACAAGATGAAGAGACAGAGGAATACTCAGCAGATAAAGGAACAGGATAAATGCCCACCAAACCAAACAAAAGAGGAAGAGATAGGGAATCTACCTGATAAAGAATTCCGAATAATGATAGTGAAATTGATCCAAAATCTTGAAACTAAAATGAATCACAGATAAATAGCCTGGAGACAAGGATTGAGAAGATGCAAGAAAGGTTTAACAAGGACCTAGAAGAAATAAAAAAGAGTCAATATATAATGAATAATGCAATAAGTGAAATTAAAAACACTCTGGAGGCAACAAATAGTAGAATAACAGAGGCAGAAGATAGGATTAGTGAATAGAAGATAGAATGGTAGAAATAAATGAATCAGAGAGGATAAAGAAAAACGAATTAAAAGAAATGAGGACAATCTCAGAGACCTCCAGGACAATATTAAACGCTACAACATTCGAATCATAGGGGTTCCAGAAGAAGAAGACAAAAAGAAAGACCATGAGAAAATACTTGAGGAGATAATAGTGGAAAACTTCCCTAAAATGGGGAAGGAAATAATCACCCAAGTCCAAGAAACCCAGAGAGTACCAAACAGGATAAACCCAAGGAGAAACACCCCAAGACACATATTAATCAAATTAACAAAGATCAAACACAAAGAACAAATATTAAAAGCAGCAAGGGAAAAACAACAAATAACACACAAGGGAATTCCCATAAGGATAACAGCTGATCTTTCAATAGAAACTCTTCAAGCCAGGAGGGAATGGCAAGACATACTTAAAATGATGAAAGAAAATAACCTACAGCCCAGATTATTGTACCAGCAAGGATCTCATTCAAGTATGAAGGAGAAATCAAAAGCTTTTCAGACAAGCAAAAGCTGAGAGAATTCTGCACCACAAACCAGCTCTCCAACAAATACTAAAGGATATTCTCTAGACAGGAAACACAAAAACGGTGTATAAACTCGAACCCAAAACAATAAAGTAAATGGCAAACGGGAACATACTTATCAGTAATTACCTTAAACGTAAATGGGTTGAATGCCCCAACCAAAAGACAAAGACTGGCTGAATGGATACAAAAACAAGACCCCTTACAATGTTGTCTACAAGAGACCACCCTCAAAACAGGGGACACATACAGACTGAAAGTGAAGGGCTGGAAAAAGATTTTCCATGCAAATAGGGACCAAAAGAAAGCATGGAGTAGCAATACTCATATCAGATAAAATAGACTTTAAAACAAAGGCTGTGAAAAGAGACAAAGAAGGTCACTACATAATGATCAAAGGATCAATCCAAGAAGAGATATAACAATTATAAATATAGTATGCACCCAACACGGGAGCACCACGATACGTAAGACAAATGCTAAACAGATGAAAAGGAGAAATTAACAATAACACAATAATAGTGGGAGACTTAAATACCCCACTTACAACCTATGGATAAGATCACTATATACAGAAAATTAACAAGGAAACCACGTACAAACTTTAAAACGATACAATAGACCAGTTAGACCTAATTGATATCTATAGGTCATTTCCATCCCAAAACAATGAATTTCACCTTTTTCTCAAGCGCACATGGAAACCTTCTCCAGGATAGATCACATCCTGGGCCATAAAGGCTAGCCTTGGTAAAATCAAAAAGATAGAAATCTTCCAAGCATTTTTCTGACCACAATGCAGTAAAGATTAGATCTCAATTACAGGGAGAAAAACTATTAAAATATTCCCAAACATATGGAGGCTGAACAACACGCTGCTGAATACCAAAACAAATACAGAAGAAATCAAAAAAAGAAATCAAAATTTGCATAGGAAACGTATGAAAATGAAAACAAAACAACCCAAAACCTGGGGACACGGTAAAAGCAGTCCTAAGGGGAAAGTTCATAGCAATACAGGCACACCTCAAGAAACAGAAAAAAGTCAAATAAATAACCTAACTCTACACCTAAAGCAACTAGAAAAGGAAGAAATGAAGAACCCCAGGGTTAGTAGAAGGAAAGAAATTCTTAAAAATTAGAGCAGAAATAAATGCAAAAGAAACAAAAGAGACCATAGCAAAAATCAACAAAACCAAAAGCTGGTTCTTTGAAAGGATAAATAAAATTGACAAACCATTAGCCAGACTCATCAAGAAACAAAGGGAGAAAAATCAAATCAACAAAATTAGAAACGAAAATGGAGAGATCACAACAGACAACACAGAAATACAAGGATCATAAGAGACTACTATCAACAATTATATGCCAATAAAATGGACAACGTGGAAGAAATGGACAAATTCTTAGAAAAGTACAACTTTCCAAAACTGGACCAGGAAGAAATAGAAAATCTTAACAGACCCATCACAAGCATGGAAATTGAAACTGTAATAAAAATCTTCCAGCAAACAAAAGCCCAGGTCCAGACGGCTTCACAGCTGAATTGTACCAAAAATTTAGAGAAGAGCTAACACCTATCCTGCTCAAACTCTTCCAGAAATTGCAGAGGAAGGTAAACTTCCAAACTCATTCTATGAGGCCACCATCACCCTAATACCAAAACCTGACAAAGATCCCACAAAAAAAAGAAAACTACAGGCCAATATCACTGATGAACATAGATGCAAAATCCTTAACAAAATTCTAGCAATCAGAATCCAACAACACATTAAAAAGATCATACACCATGATCAAGTGGGCTTATCCCAGGGATGCAAGGATTCTTCAATATCCGCAAATCAATCAATGTAATACACCACATTAACAATTGAAAAATAAAAACCATATGATTATCTCAATAGATGCAGAGAAAGCCTTTGACAAAATTCAACATCCATTTATGATAAAAACTCTCCAGAAAGCAGGAATAGAAAGGAACATACCTCAACATAATAAAAGCTATATGTGACAAACCCACTGCAAACATTATCCTCAATGGTGAAAAATTGAAAGCATTTCCTCTAAAGTCAGGAACAAGACAAGGGTGCCCACTTTCACCATTACTATTCAACATAGTTTTGGAAGTTTTGGCCACAGCAATCAGAGCAGAAAAAGAAATAAAAGGAATCCAGATTGGAAAAGAAGAAGTAAAACTCTCACTATTTGCAGATGACATGATCCTCTACATAGAAAACCCTAAAGAGTCCACCAGAAAATTACTAGAAATAATCAATGACTACAGTAAAGTTGCAGGATATAAAATCAACACACAGAAATCCCTTGCATTCCTATACACTAATAATGAGAAAACAGAAAGAGAAATTAAGGAAACAATTCCATTCACCATTGCAACAGAAAGAATAAAATACTTAGGAATATATCTACCTAAAGAAACTAAAGACCTATATATAGAAAACTATAAAACACTGGTGAAAGAAATCAAAGAGGACACTAATAGATGGAGAAATATACCATGTTCATGGATTGGAAGAATCAATATAGTGAAAATGAGTATACTACCCAAAGCAATTTATAGATTCAACGCAATCCCTATCAAGCTACCAACAGTATTCTTCACAGAGCTAGAACAAATAATTTCACAATTTGTATGGAAATACAAAAAACCTCGAATAGCCAAAGCGATCTTGAGAAAGAAGAATGGAACTGGAGGAATCAACCTACCTGACTTCAGGCTCTACTACAAAGCCACAGTTATCAGACAGTATGGTACTGGCACAAAGACAGAAATATTGATCAATGGAATAAATAGAAAGCCCAGAGATAAATCCACGCACATATGGACACCTTATCTTCGACAAAGGAGGCAAGAATATACAATGGATTAAAGACAATCTCTTTAACAAGTGGTGCTGGGAAATCTGGTCAACCACTTGTAAAAGAATGAAACTGGACCACTTTCTAACACCATACACAAAAATAAACTCAAAATGGATTAAAGATCTAAACGTAAGACCAGAAACTATAAAACTCCTAGAGGAGAACATAGGCAAAACACTCTCCGACATACATCACAGCAGGATCCTCTATGACCCACCTCCCAGAATATTGGAAATAAAAGCAAAAATAAACAAATGGGACCTAATTAACCTTAAAAGCTTCTGCACATCAAAGGAAACTATTAGCAAGGTGAAAAGACAGCCTTCAGAATGGGAGAAAATAATAGCAAATGAAGCAACCGACAAACAACTAATCTCAAAAATATACAAGCAACTCCTACAGCTCAACTCCAGAAAAATAAACGACCCAATCAAAAAATGGGCCAAAGAACTAAATAGACATTTCTCCAAAAAAGACATACAGATGGCTAACAAACACATGAAAAGATGCTCAACATCACTCATTATCAGAGAAATGCAAATCAAAACCACTATGAGGTACCATTTCACACCAGTCAGAATGGCTGCGATCCAAAAGTCTACGAATAATAAATGCTGGAGAGGGTGTGGAGAAAAGGGAACCCTCTTACACTGTTGGTGGGAATGCAAACTAGTACAGCCACTATGGAGAACAGTGTGGAGATTCCTTAAAAAACTGGAAATAGAACTGCCTTATGATCCAGCAACCCCACTGCTGGGCATACACACTGAGGAAACCAGAAGGGAAAGAGACACGTGTACCCCAATGTTCATCGCAGCACTGTTTATAATAACCAGGACATGGAAGCAACCTAGATGTCCATCAGCAGATGAATGGATAAGAAAGCAGTGGTACATATACACAATGGAGTATTACTCAGCCATTAAAAAGAATACATTTGAATCAGTTCTAATGAGGTGGATGAAACTGGAGCCTATTATACAGAGTGAAGTAAGCCAGAAGGAAAAACATAAATACAGTATTCTAACGCATATATATGGAATTTAGAAAGATGGTAACAATAACCCTGTGTACGAGACAGCAAAAGAGACACTGATGTATAGAACAGTCTTATGGACTCTGTGGGAGAGGGAGAGGGTGGGAAGATTTGGGAGAATGACATTGTAACATGTAAAATATCATGTAAGAAACGAGTTGCCAGTCCAGGTTCGATGCACGATACTGGATGCTTGGGGCTAGTGCACTGGGACACCCAGAGGGATGGTATGGGGAGGGAGGAGGGAGGAGGGTTCAGGATGGGGAACACATGTATACCTGTGGTGGATTCATTTTGATTTTGGCAAAACTAATACAATTATGTAAAGTTTAAAAATAAAATAAAATTAAAAAAAAAAAAAAAAAAAAGTAAAGTACAGTTGATTGACCTAACAAAGGAAATCAAAATTATATTTACCAGTTCAGACAAAACTAACTAAAGCAGAAACTGAAACACAAAACCAAAGCCAAGTGCCAAGTCAGGAATAAAGCAATGAAAAAGTTAATAAAAAAATAAAATTTAAAAAGAGAGGAAACAAACAAACAAAAAAAAACAGAAGAAGAAAGGAAAAAGGAAACAAAAAAAAAGAAAACTTCACAGAACTGCAAAAGCCCAACATAGAGGCAGAGGTTTACAAAACAATAAAAACTGTGAGTGAATATACACATATACATATACCACATAAGCAAAATTAAAACAGTCCAACAAAAATAAAGTATAATAATTGACCTGGCAAACAAAGGAAACCAAAAATTATATATTCAAAAACAAAACTAACTAAAGCAAAAACTGGAAAACAAAACCAAAGCAAGGTGCCAATTGGGGATAAAGCAATGGAAACGAAAGTAACAAATATGTTGAGAGGAAAGGAAAGAAAGAATAGATATGTAAAGTAATTAGAGGTAGATGCGATTCATGGGGTTGCAAAGAGTCAGACATGACTGAGCGATTGAACTGAACTGAGCTGAACTGAAAGATTTATATACATGAAAGATTAACTGCAAGTGGAAAAGAACAGTAGAAAAAGCACACAAATAAATGTAGAAACAGTAGTAATAATTAAGAGTAATTTAAATAATTTAAGAAATTAAAAATTAAAATTAAAAAAAGAGAAAATTAAAAAATTAAAAGGAAAACTGTACAGAACTGCAAAAGCCCAGTGTAGAGGAAGAGGTTTCTAACAACGATTAAAAAGGGTGACTGGAGGGAAAAAAAAAAAAAAAAAAAAACCTGAAAAAGCTTAGTTAGATTTCATAGTGCCAAAAAAATCAACAACTACAAGAGAGGGGGAATAAAAGAAAAAGAAGAAGAAGAAGAAGAAAATTCCAAAAGAATCTACAGAACAAGTCACAACTTAAGAATAATAAATGTTTTTCTTGAGTCAATGCTGTCAGAGTCCTTTACCTCGCTGGGAGACACAGTCCACCTCAATCACTAGGATGCCCTCCAACACTGTGCTGATCTCTGGACCTGCTGTGGGGGCAGCTCAGATTCTAATCTGGATCTACTCCTATGTGTTCTTGCCTCCAATGTTCATGGCTATCAGAACTAGTGTGTTTTCTTTTGTGGGAGCTCTCAATGACCTTTTATATATTCCATAAACACAGAGTCTGCCTAATTGAACATGTGGATTTAATCTGCAGCTGTACAACTGGTAGGAAGGTTTTTGGTCTTCCTCCTTAGCCACACTGCCCCTGGGTTTAAATTGTGGTTTTATTCCACCTCCGCATGTGGGTCGTCCACCTGGGGTTTGCTCCTGAGGCTGCCCTGGAGGACTTGGGTTGCCCCTGTGAGGGCCAGGTGTGGAGGCTGTGCAGCTGCTTGTGTGACAGGGGTTCTGCAGCACCAGGTACTCACGGTATTTGGCGGCTAGGGCATCAGGAAATACAGTGCTTTAGAAGGGTATGGCAACCAGAATTGGGCCAATAAACTCCAGTATTCTTGTCTGGAGAACCCCTCTCTCTGACAGAGAGCCTGGCAGGGCCACAGTCCTACAGGGCTGCAAAGAGTTTAACACAACTGAGCGACCTTGCGCGCATAGATGCAAGACCTTTTTTTTTGCCTGTGGCAGCTCTGCCCAGTGAGAGTTGAGCATGAAGGTGGCACAGCTGTTTGGCTTAAGAGGACCCTGGCGGCACCAAGTGTGCAGAAGACACAGACCTGCCTCCATCACAGGAGTTATGGTCCTATCAGAGTCTTTTTTACGAGCCTCTTGTAGCTGGCAATTAGAAGACCACTTTGGCCAGTCTTTCTCTGTAGCTCTGTCAGTTGGGGTCCTTCTCTGTTGTTCGGTGCATCAGGCACATTGAAGGGCCTCCTTGGCTGGGGTCCTACTCTGCAGATCAGCATTTCAAGCACTTAAGGAGCACTCTGGTGGGTCCCTACTCTGTAGTTTAGTGCCTCTCTATTCAGCTGCTGATGCAGGCGTGTGGGGAGAAAGAAATTATGGTGATGGCTCCAGCCACTATACGTGACCTCAGCAGTATCACCTTGCTTTCATGGCTGCCCAGCTTTCCTCCACAGGTATTTCCCCACCACAGTCTCCTCCATCACATCCCTTCGATCCATCTCTCCACAGTCAACAGTAAACCCTTGCCTGGGATTGCTTCAAAATCCGTAAACTCCAGCTCTCAGTTGCTGCGCCTTCCAGGGGACCTGCATCCCTGTCCAGGGTATGTATGGCTGCTGCAAGAACTGTCTGATTCTCATTCCATTTAGGCTGCCACAGATCAGCTGTTTCACTCTCGGCCTTAAATGTTTCTCCTCTGACTCAGACAGTTTCCCCAATGTGGTGATCGGACTCCTGCTTCAGTTCCCCCACCCACCAAGGGCAGGTCCAGTCCTACTAACACTCCTGTTTTTTCCCCTAATTCCTTCATCCTACTGAGTTTTGTGTGGTTCTATATATTCTTTTCCTCTTGGTCAGGTTCTCCTGACTGCTCTTAGCTGGTGTTCTGCATGCACTTCTGTGTCTGACGATGTATTCCTGAGTTATCCATGGAGAGAGAGGTACTCCATGTCCACCTACTCCTTCGCCATCTTGTTCTTGCTTCGATTGGGGTTTTGATTTTAAAATTATTTCACAGCCATGGGTCTTATGCTCAGCATTTTCTAAAGCCCACAAACTCTGGGAGTTTGTGATGGACAGGGAGGCCTGGCGTGCTGCGATTCATGAGGTCGCAAAGAGTCGGACACGACTGAGCGATCGGACACGACTGAGCGACTGAACTGAACTGAACTGAACAGGCCAATAACTGTTTCTCAAAGGCAGTGATCTTTTTAGCTGACTGCAGGAATTTATGAATCTAAAGTTTCAGTGTGTGCCTCTGGCCTGGAGTGGTATTTTTGCCATGGGCTCAGCTGGCTCAGTGGTAAAGAATCTGCCTGCCAAGCAGGATATGCAGGTTTGATCCCTGGGTCAGGGAAATCCCCTGGAGAAGGAAAATGTAACCCATTTCAGTATTCTTGCCTAGAAAATTCCATGGACATAGAAGCTTGGTGGGCTACAGTCCATGGGGTTGCAAAAGAGTTGGACATGACTTAGAGACTAAACAGCAACTAAAAGGTGAACCAGGAGGTTGACAAAGATTGTAGCCCATATGGTAAAATAGTTCAGTGGGTCCTGAGGAAGTGGTGGCCTGGGTGGCCCACGGAAGCGTTTCCAGAGCATTCTTTTGACTGGGGCTTCACTCAAAAATAGTAGCTTATCTGAGATGCTGGTGTCACTCATGTCTGGACTTTGTTCTGATTTGTTAGGGCAGAGAGGGCCAAATGCTTGGCAGCCACCTGTCCTGAAATAATATACTGTTTTCCTTTCAAATTATGCCCAGGAATTTTGTTTGGGTGTTTGATTCTTGCATATTGCCTATGCTAAAGTATAAACATAGAAGATTCTATTTCCTGTGGGTACTTTCCATCTCATACTCAAAGATTTGTTCATTCTGCACCTGTGTTTTCAGATGTAGAGTAGAAAGCAGTGTGGAAAGAATGACAGGGCATATCAGATAGTTCAGTTCAATATTGTTACAACAGATGAGTTCTTGATCCATTCTACTGTGAAGAAGATCTAAGCACACTTACGTCCCTGATGTTCTGAGCACTTAGCAGTTTATCCTTCATGGGTGATTTGCAGGTTTTAGCCCCAGGAAAGTGTTATATACTTGTGAGTGATAATGCCAGCTGACCAGTATCAACAACAGCAGAGCTGAGGGTCACCCATTCTATCTCTTCCATTCTGCTCACACCAGTCTTCCCTAATTAGTACATTTGTGTAATTACTCATTCAGCCCATCTCCCTTGGTGTTTTGAAGTTCAAAGGCTAAGAGATATTTCAGAGCTGCAATTTCAGTGAAGGGATCAAGGTTTGAGATGCTCAGATTGCACAACCATCATTCCTGTCATATGGAAATGTATCTACTAAGAGTATAAACCTTAAATTTGATCCAAATTTCAGATATTGCAGATATTCCTTATTGTTTATATTTGGGATTTCATTGTAATTGTTTCTTACTTTATTGGACTTTTTTTTTTTTTTTTTGCTTGTTTGTTTTGCTTATTTTAAATTGAAGTGTTTACTTATTAAATTTAACAGCTTTATTGAGGTATAATTGGTATATGAAAAACTGCACATATTTAATATATACAGTTGGATAGATTAAACATATGAATGTACCCATTAAACTATCACCACAAACATATTCATCACCTCCAAAGTTTCCTCTCATCTCCCTTTTTGATTTTTTAAATTTCTGTAGCAAGAACAGTTAACTTGAGATCAATTTTCTTAACTTTTCCCATGTACAATAGGGTACTGGAAACATAGGCATTATGTTATATAGCAGATGTGAAGAAATTATTCATGTTGCATAACTGAAACTCTTCTGAATATGTAGATTTTACCCTCTCTTTTATGCTTTTGGATTGTGAATTTTTGCTTTCCAGAAGTAGGTGAGTTATTTCCACTCCCCATCTTAAATAAATGTATAAAGCATCATATATTTTTAATCTTAGAAATACAACAATTACCTCAAAAGAAATATTGTTGAAGAATTTATCATTTTTCTTCATCCTTTGTTAATATTACCCTATTAAAGAGAGAAGAAAATAAAATTATTTTTTTTGCAAAAAAAAATGCTTAAATAGCTCTTCAGAAATTTAAGAATGTCAGTGTTTTTAGTATCAAATTTGTGGTAACATTTATCAAATAATTAAGGGTAGATCTAGTATTGTTTCTTAATACAATGCTTGAGTTAACAAAATAACTATTAATTTTCAAACTCAAGTATATTTCCTTGTGAATTGTTTTCCAGAATTAAACATTAGATGTGCTAGTTACTGCAACTTCAAGTGAATAAGGACAGAATGCTATGCAAGAAACTATGTGTGAGTTACTTCATTTTCTTAGTATATTACTCAAACAGTTCTAGGCTGTAGTTATTTGTATTCACATTCTGCAGATAAGGAAGCTGAAGCTCTAAGAGTTTAACTTCATATAAAGAGTAGATTGAAACCATTATCCCTGCTCTGGGAGATTGTTATAGCCTCCCAACTGATCTCTATACTCTCAGTCTATTTCTTAACCAAACATGTAAGTTACTTCTAAAAAGCAAACCAAAACCACAGTGAGATATCACTTCACACCTGTTAGAATGGCTATCACCAAAAGTCAAAAGATAACAAGTACTGGTGAAAACGTGGAGAAATTGAAACTCATATATGTTTTCAGTGGGAATGTAAAATGGTGGAGCCATCATGGAAAACAGTATAGAATTTTCTCAAAACTTAAAAATAGAACCACATGGCCCACCTAGCAATCTAATTTTGGGGTATATAAAGCTAAAGGAAATGATTGTCTTGAGGAGAGATCTATAGTCTCATATTCAACTGTAGCATTATTCACAATAACTAACATATGGAAGCAAGAGTCCACTGATGGATGAAAGGATAAATAATCTATGGTTCCATACATTTGTTTTCGTTGTTCAGTTTGTTACATTATGTCTGACTCTATGAGACTCCATGAACTGCAGCACACCAGACTTCTCTGTCCTCCACTGTTTCCCAGAATTTACTCAAATTCATGTCCACTGAGTCATTGATGCTATCTAACCATCTCATCCTCTGCCACCCTCCTCTCCTTTTGCCTTCAATCTTTCCCATCATGAGGTCTTTTCCAGTGAGCATACACTGGAAATACAACAAATGTTATTCAACCTTTAAAAAGAAGAAAATCTTGCTATTTGTCATAGTATGGATAAATATAGACGACACAAGCTATGTGAAATAAGACAGGCACAAAAAGACAAACACTGCATTATTCTATTCATGAAAGTGAAAGTGAAGTCGCTCAGTCGTGTCCAACTCTTTGTGACCCCATGGACTGTAGCCTAATCAGGCGCCTCCGTCCATGGGATTTTCCAGGCAAGAGTGCTGGAGTGGATTGCCATTTCCTTCTCCAGGGGATCTTCCCAACCCAGGAATCGAACCCTGGTCTCCCGCATTGCAGTCAGACGCTTTACCGTCCGAGCCAATACATGAACTCAGATAATGTCAAACTTTTAGAAATGGAAAGCAAACTGGTGATTACTAAGGCCTAGAGTAAAGGAATGAAATGGGGATATGTTGGTTAAAAGCTACAAACGTGCAGCTATAAGATGAATAAGTCCTGGAACTCTAATGTACTTCACGGTGATTAATAATAACAAATTAATATAATGATGTTTACTAAAAGAGTTGATCCCATACACAAAAAAGTATAACTATGTATGTTGATGGATGTGTTAATTAGACTGTGGGAATCATTTTATAATGTCTTTATATATCAAAATATCACTTTGCATATCTTAAATATATACAGTTTTTGTTAACCATGCTGCAGTATAGCTGTGGAAAAATCCCAAACAATTAGCAGGTAAAAATTTATGTTATGTCACTATTGGGAGGCAATTCTCTATGTTTCTTTTATTTCTGAAAAATTTGGATCTTCTGAGCAAAGGACACATTTGAAGAATAAACAGTATTCTATGGGTTCCTCCAAAGATGTTTGGTAACCTACCATCTCAGAGACATCCTGTGGTAATAGAAACAAATTCCTACTACCCTCTTCTCAAAGGTATCTGCTTCCTTTTCATGGTTATGAACAATCTCTCACTTCGAAAAGGAGAAAAGGAAAAAACAGGATATATAGCAGCCCTATGAAAGCTCATAATTGTCTATGCTTCAGATTAACCCTACTGCCTGTTTGGGTTACAAAGGGCCTTCATTCCCTTGCCTTGCTGAGCTCTGGTCATGGGACCATCATGAGATGCTTCCTCCATAGCTATTGATTTTGTTTTAAGTAATAATGGTCTGAGTCTCAATCAGTACTGTGGCAGGATGACGTGTTAATTTGTAAGTAGAGTAAAAGCTCAGATCCTTCACAGTTTCTAACAGTCACTTTTCTGCTTTAACGCAGCCATGATTTTCCCATCTCAAACAAAGAACCTCATCATGACTTTACAAGGCTCCATGTACCTCAGTCCCCATTAGCTGTATATTTTCTCTTCTGCTTGCTCACTCTACTGTAGCAACTCTGGTTTCTTTGCTGATGCTTAAACACACCAGGCAGCATCTCACAAGTGTTTGTATTTGCTGTTCCTTCTGTCTGAAAAGCTCTTTGCCCATGTATCTGCATGCCCCATTCTCACAGTGGCTCAAGTCATTGTTCAAGCTTCACATTCTCAATAAGGCCCTTCTCTGACCAACTTTTTACAGTTGCAAACTCTCTTAGTATTCCCCACCTTTGTTATCTGCTTTATTTCTCCACATCTCACCTATTCCATGTTTTATTTATTTATCTTATTTATTGTCTGCTTCCTCTAGTCAGAATGGGAACTTGATGAAAACAGGTAGTTCTGTCTTCTATACTAACCGCTAGCTGTAGTTACTATACCTAAAATAGTACCTGGCCAACAGCAAAATATTACAGAGAATTTTAAAAAGTATACAGAACTAAATGCTGTACATTTTGTACAAAACCGACAATTTAAAAAAAAAAAATTGAAATCAATTCAAAGACATACGTGCTCTGGGCAGATCCTTTAACCATTTTCTAGAATTGGGGGAGCCTCCTTTTCCAGATAGTTAGGTGACATTTTGAGTTCCAGAATATTTGATTCTAAGATATTTCACTACAAGACAAGCTAATCATCTAGCCTCAGTAAATGGCTTAAAATTTGTTTTACTTGTCTTTTGGGGTCAAGCATGGTCCAGAAACCCTTTCCTTTACAAAATATGTGATATGAGCCACTTGGATATGATTCTTTCAATTGTCTAAAGGGATAATTTACTAGGATTAAAGCCCAACAGGTATGAACAAGTCATGAGTTGGTAGGTTCCAGTTGGTTCCATTGGTTTTATGAAAAGTAAGGATGGTGAAAAAATGCCAAAGAAAGTGAAATTAGTGTGTTTTGTACTCCTTCTATAAGAGGCTTGGGCCTTAGCCTATCTTATCCTAGCTTTCTTACAAACAAAATGGAGAGGGTAACATCTGTGTCTGAGGATAGACAAGAAATAAAGGTGGGAATTGACATACATACATTCATTTCAGTTGCTCAGTTGTGTCCGACTATTTGTGACCCCATGTACTGCAACATGCGAGGCTTCCCTGCTGCTGCTGCTAAGTTGCTTCAGTCGTGTCTGACTCTGTGTGACCCCATAGACAGCAGCCCACCAGGCTCCCCCATCCCTGGGATTCTCCAGGCAAGAACACTGGAGTGGGTTGCCATTTCCTTCTCCAATGCATGAAAGTGAAAAGTGAAAGTGAAGTCATTCAGTCATGTCCGACTCTTCATGACCCCATGGAGTACAGCTTACCAGGCTCCTCCATCTATGGGATTTTCCAGGCAAGAGTACTGCAGTGGGGTGCAATCACCTTCTCTGCCAGGCTTCCCTATCCATTACCAACTCCTGGAGCTTGCTCAAACTCACATCCATCAATTCTGTGATTCTATCCAAACATCTCATCCTCTGTTATCCCCATCTCCTTCTGCCTTCAATCTTTCCCAGCATTGGGATCTTTTCCAATGAGTCATTTCTTCACATCTGGTGGCCAAAGTATTGTGGCTTCAGCTTCAGCATCAGTCTTTCCAATGAATATTCAGGACTGATTTCCTTTAGGATGGACTGATTTGATCTCCTTGCAGTCTAAGGGACTCTCAAGAGTCTTTCCAACACCACAGCTCAAAAGCATCAGTTCTTCAGTGCTCAACTTTCTTTATGGCCCAACTCTTACATCCATAAATGAGTACTGGAAAAACCATAGCTTTGACTAGACAGACCTTTGTTGGCAAAGTAATGTCTCTGCTTTTTAATATGCTGTCCTTGTTGGTCATGGCTTTTCTTCCAAGGAGCAAGTGTCTTGTCTTTTAATTTCGTGGCTGCAGTCAGCATCTGCAGTGATCTTGGAGCCCAAGAAAATAGTTTGTCACTGTTTCCATTGTTTCCCCATCTATTTGCCATGAAGTGATGGGACCAGATGCCATGATCTTCGTTTTATGAAAGCTGAGTTTTAACAACAACATCAACAAAACTCAAGAACAAAACTCGACATATTTATACACTACTATGCATTAAATAGATAACTAATGAAAACCTACTGTGTAGCACAGGTGTAAAAAAAAACAAGGTACAATCTGTTTGTGGGGCCTGTATTAAGTTAACCTTAAAAAGGCATTCTAGTATATGTTGTGTGTGTTAATCATTCAGTTGTGTCTGACTCTTTACAACCCCATGGACTATAGCCTGCTAAGGTCCTCTGTCCATGGAATTTTCCAGGCAAGAATATTGGAGTGGGCAGCCATTCCCTTCTCCAGGTAATCTTCCTGAACCAAGGATCAAACCCAGGTCTCCTGCTTTGCAGTTAGATTTTTTTAACCATCTGAGCCACTAGGGAAGCCCCAATACATATTACCTGCAGACACATGCTGTTTGATTCCATTTATATGAGGTACCTAGAATGGTCAAATTCACAGAGTTAGAAGATACACTGGAAGGTGTGACCACCCCACTAGGGGTGGTCAAAGGGTGGAAGAGGGAAGGGAAGTTAGTGTTTAATGGGGGCAGAATTTCAGTTTAGGAAGATTAAAAATCCAGGAGATGGATGATGGTGAGAGTTATACAATGGTGTGAATATATACTAAGTGTCACTGAATTGTAATGGTTAAAACAGTATATAATTTATTATGTGACTTTTACCATAATAACAACAACAAAAAAAATGGAAACGAATAAAAGTTCTACAATGTTATACAGATCCAAGGATTCAGTATGGCAGAAACAGAGAGAGATGAGATAGTTGATAAAATACAGATGTCAGCTTTTCATCCACACAGAGACACATTTTCCATTCACACTGAGAAACATTTTCCAAACCTCAGACAAAACCTGGATGTTTTCTATAATCTGTGTGATGGGAGGTGATTAGTTGTAAAACTAGACACATTCTAGGAAACACTTTTCATCACGACTAAAAGAATAATAAAACCTACTCCTATGACTAACACTCTGTAGTCAGAAGCACCTACCTGACTTGTGAAAACTGTTAATCCCCTGAATCTGAAATTTAATATGAATTCAAATTGCTGAGGCTCTCCTACATGTTTTTGAAAGATCAACCTTCTGCTTTTTAGGAGAAGCGTAACCAAGGGATCATTGTATCTGAGTATGACTGACTGTGTGTGTGTGTGTGTGTGTGTGTGTGTGTGTGTGTGTGTAAGCATGGTGTTGTGTGAATGTGAGTGTAGGTGAATGTGATTGCATGAGTACACATATCAGCATGTGTGTGAGGAAGATTATGTATGTATGTGTGAGTGTGATGTGTGTGTGTGAGTGTGTGTGTGTCCTCAACTCTCTGCCTCCTCTTTTCCCTTTGTCCTTTAACAGAGATGGCAGAGGGAAGAAAATCCACCACAAGTATCCTCAAAGAAGAGAGCCTTTTTCGAAGATGAAAACATTTGTTCTCTTACAAGTAAAACATAGTATGTAAAATTATAAAATCAATGTGTGCTAAAAATGTTAAAAAGAAACATCCTTTCAACTTGATGACACAAAAAACAGCCTAACGCAACAGCTACAGCAACCTCAGTAATTCATCCAACTCTCCAAATCTTCATGACTTTAGATTTTCATCTCTAATCCTCTTCTCTCCTGAAAGAGATCAGAACTTCTTAATGAGTGTTTTACTCCAGAGCACATGGCAGTGAAAAGTTATGTTGTTTCCAGGAAAGATAGAGCTCTTACCCTCTAAGGCTGTTTGTCACTGTAAAAGCTGAAAGTACACAACCAAATTTTGACAATTTGAGTGAGCATCAAAATAATAGTAATAAAAATAAGTTAAATTGATGAGATCATAAACTCATAATGACACAAAAAAGAAACAACATTATAATATGGAAAGAAAGAAAGGCAAATCAAAACTACAGTGAGTTATCACCTCACATGGGTCAGAATGGCCATTATCAAGAATTTTACAAGCAATAAATGCTGGAGAGGGTGTGGAGAAAAAGGAACCCTCATGTACTCTTGGTGGGAATATAAACTGGTACAGCCACTATGGAGAACAATATGGAGGTTTCTTTAAAAACTAACAGTAGAGCTACCATACAATCTAGGATCCCACTCCTGGGCATATATCTTTAGAAAACTATAATTTGAAAAGATGCATGCACATCTTTATATAGTGTTGTATTAAATAGTGCTGTATTCTCCACAGCACTATTTGCAATAGCCAGAGATTGAAGCAACCAAGCAGTCAACAGATGAATGGATAAAGAGGATGTAATATACATCTACATAGAATATTACTCAGCCATGAAAAGAATGAAATAATGCCATTTGCAGCTTACCAGGTGATTCAATTGTAAAGAATCTGCCTGCCAACAAAGCAGGAGACATGGATTTGACCCCTGGGTCAGCAAGATCCCCTGGAGAAGGAAATGGCAACAAGCTCCAGAATATTTGCCTGGAAAATTCCATGGACAGAGGAGCCTGGCAAGCTACAGTCCATGGGGTCGCAAAGAGTTGGACACAACTTAAGGAAGTAAACAACTGCAAACAATGCCATTTGCAGCAATACAGATGGACCTAAAAATTGTCATGGACTTCCCAGGTGGTGCTAACGATAAAGAACCCGTCTGCCAATGCAGGAGACACAGGAGACCTGGGTTCAGTCCTTGGATTGGGAAGATCCCCAGGAGGAGGACATGGCAACCCACTCCAGTATTCTTGCCTGGAGAATCCCGTGGGCCGAGAAGCCTGGTGGGCTACAGTCTGTAGGGTCACCAAGCATCAGATACGACTGAGGTAACTGAGCATGTGCATGTTCAGAGCTTATCATACTAAGTGAAATAAGCTGAACAGAGACAGACAAATATCATATGATATCTCTTATACATGGAATCGAAAAACAGTGATACAAATGAACTTATTTACAAATAGAAATAGACCTACAAACATAGAAAGCAAACTTATGGTTAACAACAGAGAAAGAGGAGGATAAACTAGGAATTTGGGATTAACATATATACACTAGTATATATGAACTAGGTAACCAACAAGAACCTATTGTATAGCACAGGAAACTATACTCAGTATTTTGCAGTAACTTATAAGGGAAAAGAATATATGTATATATGTATCTCCATATATTTATATATTTTGTCCATGCTCATGCTCAGTTGTGTCCAACTCTTTGTGACCCTTTGGACTTTAAACAACCAGACTCCTCTGTCTATGGGATTCTTCAGGTAAGAATAATGGAGTGGGTTGCCATTTCCTCCTCCAGGGAATGAACCCATGTCTTCTGCATCTCCTGCATTGGCAGGCAAATTCTTTACTACTGAGCCACCTGGGAAGCCATTCATCTAATACCCAACATAATATTTACCTACATGGATTATACACATATATACTTAGTCAGTGGGAAGAAAATTCAGTCTTTAGTCCATTTTGATTTGATAATTAGAAAGCAACTACTATGTTTCTAGATGAAATATGACCACAGAGTTAGTTCAAAAGAATAGAGAGGAAGAAAATGCAGCCACAGTAGAGAGGAAATAAGATTGGCCAGGAGTTGATCATTGTTGACATTCAGTGGTGAGTCTATGTGGGTTCATCATACTGTTTTGTCTATTTGGGTTTGAAATTTTCCATAACAAACATTTCTTAAAATATAAGCAATTAATATAAGCAACAAGGACCTACTATATAGAACAGGGAAATATATTCAATATTCTGTAATAATCTATAATGGAAGAGAAGGTAAATAAAGAAAATATATATTTTATATATGTGTATAATTGAATCACTTTTCTGCACAGCAGAAACAAACACAACATTGTAAATTGAAAATACTTCAATAATTTTTTAAAAAAATAAACAATTACAAAAAATATGCAATTATGTTTTCTTTTGGATTACAATTCAAACACTAATCACAAAGAAAAATAAGAAAAGAAAAAGAGTATCAAGAAGTTTTTATGTCTCTACTATAAAACACAAAAGCCCAGACAAGCCACAGGTTAATCTAATATAAATGGGTTTCTCAAAATAAAATAGCAGTAACAAGGACAAGCCTGGACAAATCCACAATGGTGGTATCTGTCAAGAAAGTATAATCAAACATATTGTCACTTTGTTACATGATTGGGGTAGGGATGTAATATTTACTAGCATCATCACTGAAGAAGAGAATAGTTCCAAATTGTTTTGAGTGTAAAATTCCAATGTTCTGGTAAGGTCTTCATCATTCACCACTTTATCTGTGTTGTACTCAAACAGGCAGCCATCCGCAGGGGGCCATTCTGTGTTGATGGCCCCACCTCTAACTGTGGGTGGGAATTGCTTTACCCGTTCAATACTGTCTTGATTGAGTTCTTTCATTCTTTCTTCTACTTTGTTCAGAAGACTCAACTTCTTTGCCTTGCACATAACTGTCATAACTCCAAAGGTCCAGGAACACCAATCCATGCAGGTAAATTCTCAAATAGGCAAAGCTGCCTTTTTCATTTAGGCAGGTCGCTAAATAGCTATGGTCCTGCCAGATGTGCCCTGACTCTGTCAACACTCTACTGCTGGGAAACGGATGGAGGCATTTCAGGCTGCTCTCACTATCAGCTTTGGCACTGGGCATGAACTCAAGGGTGCTGTGCACTGCTGCTTTTTCAGTCTGGCTTTAGATAGTATATACATGATTATAACATGTATATATGTATGTGTACTTGCATTTATAAAAACTATGTATATCTCCATATGGCTAAAATGTATTATACATGTAGCAGACTTACAGACTCATCTGGAGGTCGGAAGGAAGGTGGTACAGTAGGAGAAAGTCTGGTAATCTAGTTGTATTGTGTGAGTCACTCAGTTGTGTCTGTCTCTTTTTGACCCCATGGTCTATCCATGGAATTCTCCAGCCAAGAATACTAGAGTGGGTTGGCATTCTCTTCCCCAGGGGATCTTCCTGACCCAGGGATCAAACCCAGGTCTCCTGTATTACAGGCAGATTCTTTACCTTCTGCTGCTGCTGCTGCTAAGTCACTTTAGTCGTGTCCGATTCTCTGCGACCCCATGGATGGCAGCCCACCAGGCTCCCCCGTCCCTGGGATTCTCCAGGCAAGAACACTGGAGTGAGTTGCCATTTCCTTCTCCAATGCATGAAAGTGAAAAGTGAAAGTGAAGTTGCTCAGTCATGTCCAACTCTTAGCCACCCCATGGACTGCAGCCTACCAGGCTCCTCTGTCCATGGGATTTTCCAGACAAGAGTCCTGGAGTGGGGTGCCATTGCCTTCTCTGTCTTTACCTTCTGAGCTACCATCATATCACTGTTGTATTAGAGTTCATTTAAATCACTATCCAATCAATCAGACTCACCTAACTTGCAGAAGTCTCACACCTGGGCAGCCACTGATAGCTGAAGTTTTACCCTGAACTACTTTTTGAAATAATATTTGAAAGCAGATGGGAAACTTATTTGACTTTGCCATGGGATGATATTCTCAAATAGAACTGTTCTTTGATGTGTACTCAGTATGGGGACCAGACCTTCAACCTGCTGTTGGTTGACCATCAGAGAGTCTTGAATTTTCCACTAGCTACTTTTCTTTAGCCAGTATACTCTTTGAATAATAGTGAAAATTTATTCACAGTTTAGTCAAACACTCTTTCTTTATATATGGCAACATGAAGGGCAGTTTATCAAAGTGACAGCAGCTCTCTTGGAAGCCTGCAATTCGTCATTTGGGGGAAAAAAAAAAAAAAACCCTAAATGATACTTTATAGCACTGGTGTGGATGAAAACTTCTCTAAAATCAGAAACCAAAGAGTCCTAAGAAACAGATGAAGAAAGAGTCTCCCTGGGTTCTCACAAGGAATTTGCGTCCTAACCAGAATCCTCTGTTCTCTGTTTTAATCTCCTAATAGGAAAGAATATGTCAGAGGCTGCTTTCTGACCTTATTCAGGTGGAACGTTTGGGCTGAATATCTTTTCAGAGTCTTTCACTGTTTTCATTTTCCAAAACTTCTGTACAAAATATGGGTCCTATGAAAATGTAAGACTTTTAAAAGTCAAAAATAGTTTGTTTTTTTTTTTTTTTTTTTTAAAGGAAAAAAAGATAGGGATCAAATCCAGCAGAACTCAAAAGCCCTAATTCTTCTTGTCAGTTTTCCACTGCTTTCTAAGCAATCAGTTCAGTTCAGTTCAGTTGCTTAGTCATGTCCGACTCCTTGCGACCCCATGAATCGCGGCACACCGGGCCTCCCTGTCCATCACCAACTCCCAGAGTTCACTCAAACCCTTGTCCATCGAGTCGGTGATACCATCCAGCCATCTCATCCTCTGTCGTCTCCTTTTCCTGATGCCCCCAATCCCTCCCAGCATCAGAGTCTTTTCCAGTGAGTCAACTCTTCACATGAGGTGGCCAAAGTATTGGAGTTTTAGCTTTAGTATCATCATTCCTTCCAAAGAACACCCAGGACTGATCTCTTTTAGAATGGACTGGTTGGATCTCCTTGTAGTCCAAGGGACTCTCAAGAGTCTTCTCCAACACCACAGTTTAAAAGCATCAATTCTTTGGCGCTCAGCTTTCTTCACAGGATGACCATAAATCCTCTGAGGAATAAATTGTTGCATAGGTTGCTCTACTTACCTAAAAGTTTAGCAAATAGTTCCTAAATAGTCAATGCAGTTAAGTGCACAGACTTTAGGATCAGGATGCCTGTATTCTAATCTTGCTCAGATATTTACTTGCTTTGTCACTTAGGATAAATCAATTAACCTGTCTGTGCCCCAGTCTTCGTAAAATACAAACAAAATGGCATCTATCTCACAGATTGTAGTCAAGATCAAATAAGTTCATACATGTGTCCATTTTTAATTGGATGTTTTTATAATAGTAAGTTTTAATTTCATTCACAGGTGAAAGGATTGAATAGTGGTTTGAGGCCCAGGCAAGTGTAGAAACCCCAAATTAAGAGTAGCGTCCATCAGCAGAACTGTGGACTTTTTTTATAGGACTCAGCTGCTATGAGACAACATATGACAACACTGGTATCAAGTAGGATTTGTAGAATTGATGGCTGTGGAAAAACAAGGTACTGAGAGTACTAAGGGTCCTGGCGAGAGATGAGTTCAAGTGCCTTTAACTAAGGCATGCAAGCTAGAGAGGAAATGTGGTTGCCCAAGGCCTTCAAACAAAAGGGTTGAGAGAATAAGTGACCTTAGGGTTGGAAGACTGAGAGTTCTAAGAGAGATTGTACTTAAAGGAGGGTAGTTCAGGAGGGAAAAATGGTTGAGTGCGATGGTCCAAGATTCCTAGGGAACAGGAGTTAACTTCAAAATAAAGGTGAAAATTTATTTTTTGATCAATGAATTATAATCCAAATGGAGACTGCATCCAAGATCAGTTTTTTAATTTAACTGATCAAATAGCTGTTTATTTTATTTTATTTTATTTTAGAGGATAGGAAAAATATTCAACATTTAAGTAATCTTTATTTTGACCCAAAGAAGTATAATCATTTTTGATAAATATAAGTAGCAATTCAAACACTTTAATAATGCAGATATGACTATTGCATGCATTTTCAAGAAGGGCAATACTACTCCTAAAGGACTGAAAGCTTGTTTTTTGAGGGAGAAATTATTAGATATTATAATGATTTGTGGCTCTTTGAAGCCAGGCTTGCCCAGTAAAATCTTATTCCTTAATATTTCATTTCTATCATTGGGTTTTCTTGGATAACACACAGCAATGCTGATATTAACTTAATGGCATTGATCCAAAACATATGCAAAGTCAGGTTACAAGGCTGTGGCAAATCGATGCCTGTGAGTGGGAGATTTTCCATCAGCTGTTCCATATGAGTCACATGGTGCAAGAGTCAGCCTGTGCCCCTTGTCTCCTCTGTGGACCGTGTTTGTTTGATCTCAGCAATCTTATATTGCCACTTTGGCTTTGAGGGCATTGAGAATTCAATACAAATGTTTAGATTTTATCATTTTATTCTAAAACTATTATTTAATCCACCATTAATTATGTCAAGTAGTGAAAATAAAAAACAATTGGTAATGTCTGAAAGACAATTCAAAGTTATCCTCTGATATCAAATGAGAAGTTCATTTTGCTACATTTTTAAGAAACTAATTTTTGAAGTATTTTACTCTTGCAGAGAAAATCAAGTTTAGAATGATTTTTTAAATGTGTACAGTACTATTTTATGTATTTATATGTAACTAATACACATTGCTATGACCAGTGCATTCTCTTGGCAAAACTCCATTAGCTTTTGCCCTGCTTCATTCCGTATTCCAAGGCCAAATTTGCCTGATACCCCAGGTGTTTCTTGACTTCCTACTTTTGCATTCCAGTCCCCTGTAATGAAAAGGACATCTATTTTGGGTGTTAGTTCTAAAAGGTCTTATAGGTCTTCATAAAACTGTTCAACTTCAGCTTCTTCAGCGTTACTGGCTGGGGCATAGATTTGGATTACTGTGATATTGAATGGTTTGCCTTGGAAATGAACAGAGATCATTCTGTCGTTTTTGAGATTGCATCCAAGTACTGCATTATGGACTCTTTTGTTGACCATGAGGGCTATTCCATTTCTTCTGAGGGATTCTTGCCCATAGTAGTAGATAAAATAGTCATCTGAGTTAAATTCACCTTTGCCAGTTCATTTTAGTTCGCTGATTCCTAGAATGTCGATGTTCACTCTTGCCATCTCCTGTTTGACCACTTCCAATTTGCCTTGATTCATGGACCTAACATCCTAGGTTCCTATGCAATATTGCTCTTTACAGCATCGGACCTTGCTTCTGTCACCAGTCCCATCCACAACTGGGTATTGTTTTTGCTTTGGCTCCATACCTTCATTCTTTCTGGAGTTATTTCTCCACTGATCTCCAGCAGCAATTTGGGTACCTACTGACCTGGAGAGTTCCTCTTTCAGTGTCCTATCATTTTGCCTTTTCATACTGTTCATGGGATTCTGAAGGCAAGAATACTGAAGTAGTTTCCCATTCCCTTCTCCAGTGGACCACATTCTGTCAATAGTCTCCACCTTGACCCGCCCATCTTGGGTGGCCCCACATGGCATGGCATAGTTTCATTGAATTAGACAAGGCTGTGGTCCATGTGATTAGATTGACTAATTTTCTGTGATTATGGTTTGTGTGTCTGCCCTCTGATGCCTCTCGCAACACCTATGGTCTACTTGGGTTTCTCTTACGTTGGACGTGGGGTATTTCTTCACAGCTGCTCCAGCAAAGTGCAGCCAGATGGTCAACACCAAAATCAGATTGATTATATTCTTTGCAGCCAAAGATGGAGAAGTTCCATACAGTCAGCAAAAACAAGACCAGGAGCTGACTGTGGCTCATATCATGAGCTCCTTATTGCCAAATTCAGACTTAAATTGAAGAAAGTAGGAAAACCCACTAGACCATTCAGTTAGGACCTAAATCAAAAACCTTATGATTATACAGTGGAAGTTAGAAATAGATTTAAGGGACTAGATATGTTATATAGAGTGCCTGATGAACTATGGATGGAGGTTCGTGACATTGTACAGGAGACAGGGATCAAGACCATCCCCATAGAAAAGAAATGCAAAAAAGCAAAATGGCTATTTGTGGAGGTCTTACAAATAGCTGTGAAAAGAGGAGAAGCGAAAAGCAAAGGAGAAAAGGAAAGATATAAGCATCTGAATGCAGAGTGCCAAAGAATAGCAAGGAGAGATAAGAACGCCTTCCTCAGCAATCAATACAAAGAAATAGAGGAAAACAACAGAATGGGAAAGACTAGAGATCTCTTCAAGAAAATTAAAGATACCAAGGGAACATTTCATGAAAAGATGGGCTTGATAAAGGACAGAAATGGTATGGACCTAACAGAAGCAGAAGATATTAAGAAGAGGTGGCAAGAATACATAGAAGAACTGTAGAAAAAAGATCTTCACGACCAAGATAATCACGATGGTGTGATCACTAACTTACAGCCAGATATCCTGGAATGTGAAGTCAAGTGGGCCTTAGAAAGCATCACTACGAACAAAGCTTTTGGAGGTGATGGAATTCCAGTTGAGCTATTTCAAATCCTGAAAGATGATGCTGTGAAAGTGCTGCACTCAATATGCCAGCAAATTTGGAAAACTCAGCAGTGGCCACAGGACTGGAAAAGGTCAGTTTTCATTCCAATCCCAAAGACAGTCAATGCCAAAGAATGTTCAAACTACCACACAATTGCATGCATCTCACATGCTAGTTAAGTAATGCTCAAAATTCTCCAAGCTAGGCTTCAGCAATATGTGAACCGTGAACTTCCTGATGTTCAAGCTGGTTTTAGAAAAGGCAGAGGAACCAGAGATCAAATTGCCAACATCCGCTGGATCATCAAGAAAGCAAGAGAGTTCCAGAAAAACATCTATTTCTGCTTTATTGACTATGCCAAAGCCTTTGACTGTGTGGATCACAATGAACTGTGGAAAATTGTGAAAGAGATGGGAATACCAGACCACCTGACCTTCCTCTTGGGAAACCTATATGCAGGTCAGGAAGCAACAGTTAGAACTGGACATGGAACAACAGACTGGTTCCAAATAGGAAAAGGAGTACATCAAGGCTGTATATTATCACCCTGCTTATTTAACTTATATGCAAGTACATCATAAGAAACACTGGGCTGGAAGAAGCTGGAATCAAGATTGCCGGGAGAAATATCAATCGCCTCAGATATGCAGATGACAGCCCCTTTATGGCAGAAAGTAAAGAGGAACTAAAAAGCCTCTTGATGAAAGTGAAAGAGGAGAGTGAAAAAGTTGGCTTGAAGCTCAACATTCAGAAAATGAAGATCATGGCTTCTGGTCCCACCACTTCATGGGAAATAGTTGGGGAAACAGTGGAAACAGTGTCAGACTTTATTTTTGGGGGCTCCAAAATCACTGTAGATGGTAATTGCAGCCATGACATTAAAAGACGCTTACTCCTTGGAAGGAAAGTTGACCAACCTAGATAGCATATTGAAAAGCAGAGACACTACTTTGCCAACAAAGGTCCATCTAAATCAAGGCTACGGTTTTTCCAGTCGTCATGTATGGATGTGAGATTTGGACTGTCAAGAAAGCTGAGTGCCGAAGAATTGATGCTTTTGAACTGCAGTGTTGGAGAAGACTCCTGAGAGTCCTTTGGACTGCAAGGAGATCCAACCAGTCCATTCTAAATGAGTTCAGTCCTGAGTGTTCATTGGAAGGACTGCTGCTAAAGCTGAAACTCCAGTACTTTGGCCACCTTATGTGAAGAGTTGACTCACTGGAAAAATCTCTGACGCTGGGAAGGATTGGGGGCAAGAGGAGAAGGGGACGACAGAGGATGAGATGTATGTATGGCATCACCGACTTCATGGACATGAGTTTGGGTGAACTCTGGGAGTTGGTGATGGACAGGGAGGCCTGGTGTGCTGCAATTCATGGAGTTGCAAAAGTTGGACTCGACTGAGTGACTGAACTAAACTGAATACACATTGTAATTTACATAAATGACACTAAAACTTATTCAGATAATCAAGTTAAATGAAATGTTATAGCTTCTCAATGAGGATTTACCATATAATGGGGAAATATAATCAATATCTTTTGATAACATATAATGGAAAATAATCTGAAAAAATATATACATATATATATGTATATATATAACTAAATCATTTAACTGTATACCTGAAACTAACACAATATTATAAATCAACTATTCTTCAATTAAAAATAAATAAAATTTTAAGATATAGATTTTAATTTTTATTTTGAATTTGAACTTAAAATTTGTGTTTAGTTATTTTTAAGATTCAGGTAATAATATGAGTAAAATTCATGCTTAGTATGTTTGTATAAAGCACAATGGTATATAAAATATAAGCAGATGTATATCAATTGTATTAAAATTTCTTGAAGGTGATGAATAGGCAAAAAGTAGCTAAACAGGCTTTTGGCCTATGTTTCTGAATGGAGGTGGAAGAAGCTGTTATTAATAAGGGGAAAACATTTGAAAAAATGCCCCACTAGAGAAAGATACTCAAACACCAGAGGTGTTTCCCCACCGCCCATCCCAAGGTTCCAGGAGCCTGATGGCAGTTTGTCCGGTGGTACATCCTGCAAGAACAGAGCAAGACAAGAAGAGAATCCAATCATGTTGACCGTCTGAAACTTGGTTTCAGCTGCTCGCCAGTCTCCACCCCACCTCCAGCCAGTTGCATCTTTCTCCTCAACAGGCAAGACCCTGGTTCCACTGCTCTGATGTTTGCTCTATGGAGGGTGCTCACTTCTTGGAGGTTGCAGTTTACTCTATATCAATTTCAATTCACCTGATATCTGTGTTCTCTTCCCTGTATAGTAAGGTAATGTAAAATCAGCATTAAGCAAAGTTCAGACTCTCAGTAACAGAATTTGAGACATTTGAGAAATCCTCCCTAAATTAAAAAGTTGGTGAACTTATCCAATCTGCCTCTCTTTCCCTGAGATGTCATGAATACACTGAAATTGGCTTGGATTACCTTGATGCATAATTTTTTAATTTTTCTAAATATGAATGTACATATAGTGCATCAAGTAATGAGTTACTAGAGGCAGAATTTTTTGAATGAACAGTCACTGATATTTGTTCCCACAATCTAGATCTGGGCTGGGTTCTTGCTATAGGCCTGATTTCTCTGAGCCAGTCCTGATGACCTGTTAGTGAAAGCTCCCTTCTGTGTTCTAGTAGTTTGGTCATCAGGAAACACAGGAATTCTAGCCATTTCTATCTTGAGATTGAAAACTCAGTTTTTCAAAAAAGGCTTCACTTTAAGATTTAAATTTTCCCCAGAAGCTGAGTGGTTTGACATGGAGAGCTGCCCTAAACATTTTTCTCTGCAAGCAAGTTGTCTCTGTAATATTTGGATTAACAAGACAGGCAATTGGTGGAGCAGAGCAGGATACATATTAAAGACAGCATCATCCCTCACTTTACACCCATGTGATTTAGACACACAAATACATGCACACATGCACAGAACTTATAGATGCGGAAGGACACATTTGTTTTTTCCTAATGGCAGAGTATCACCTGTGATCTAATCCATCTCACAGAAAGAGCCTCTTGTTGTAATGACATTGTGAACACTATATTCACTGTGGAACTACAAAAGTTAATCTCCAATTTCTCTTACTGCCAATTCCCAAATTGTATGTCCTTTAGCAAAAGAAAACTCAGGGGACATTTTTCTCCCCCTGAGATTCCTGTTTGCACCTTCACATGTGTCTGATAATTGCTTGTCTTCTTGAGATGACATATATCAAGTACACAGTTTCTCAGCACCCACTTTGTCATAAAATACCAGAAGTTGGTCCCTATGACTCATGTCTGGCAAGCCTGAGATTATTTTCCCTCATATTTACAGCCTTGTCCACGGAGACCTGGGAGTGGTCCTGCTGTGCTGAGAGGGTCTCCAAAGAGAGTTAGCTGTGACATATCCCCAAGACCACTTGGGGTTTTGCTGGCATTTACTGATGGATACTCCTCATGGTCAGCTTCTAGTTGTATAAGAATGTGCCACTTTTCACCTAAAGGATTTGTAGAAACATCTAGAAGCACTCTTTACCTCCTATATATATGTGCAGGCTAATGTCCACATTCGTAATTTTCTCTGCGTATCAAGCTGTCCCCCCCATCAGGAAATCTTTCAAGCCAAACACAAGCATTTACTGTTCCTTGAATGTCTCATATCCTTAAGCTGTATTAATTATCTATTGCTGCATAAAAAAGTACTCCCAGAATTTAATAGCTTAAAAAACAGCCATTGTGTTTGCTTTCAGTTCTGTGGATCTGAGCCTGAACAGTGTATGAAGGAGGTAGGTCTCTGCTTTGTATGGCACCAGCTGAGGCAGTCGGCTGTGCTGCAGATTGGTGGGCACTGCTCTACCAGTATCCCACAGCTGGTTCCTTGGTGCTGTCAGTTGGCTTCCTGATTCTCTTGAATACGACCTCTTCATGTGTTCTGCTTGGACTTTCTCACAGCACGGTGGTCTCAGGAAGTAGGATTTCTTAAATGGTGACTGACTTCAGCCAGAATGAAAAGCAGTAGCTTCAGCATGTTAAGTAATAGATTTAGACTTGGAACTGGCACAGTCTAGTGATTAAAGCAAGTCTCTGGGAAAGATCAGATTCTAGAGGAAGTGGGACTACCAGGAGATATGGTACATCAGAGGTCCCCAAAGTTTCATTTGATTCCTTCTCACTGGAATGTCTATGCCAATTTCTCTGAAAGCTTATACTCTACCCAAATACCAAAAATGGCCTCACACAGTCCCTCCAGAACTCAAATTCTATGATACAGGTTGGTACTGTGGATCAGTATCTGCTCCGAAAGGAGCAGGTGTTTACAAGGCAATACTACTTCCAAGCTTAAAAATTATTGAAAGGCCAATGTGTTATAAGCCAAATGTATACAATTCTCCATCTCCTTGGTATATTATTATGTATCTATACACTCTTAAAAATTCACAACATACTGATTAAAACATATAAGAACAGTAGGAAGAGAAGTAAAGATATCATTGTAATTTGGAAAATAATAACTGTAGAACCAAATATAAAAGGATTCATCTTCACAAAACTAGATTTTAAACTTAGTTCTAATGTTTGATATCTCAATTCTAAAAGCAATTAAATCATTAATGATAATCATTCCATTATTATTGCTGCTTTCCAAACAAAGGTAGTAACATCAATTTGTGCTATACATGGTTACTATGGATATTACTTATGGGTATTACTTATGTGCAGATTTCTAACATAAATTTGTGTCATGACAAGATAATTTCTGAAAACTGCTTCTGTCCATTGAATATTTTTGAAATGAATATGGAAGAGGAAAAAAATTCATTCTTCCCCTGGAGATCTAAGCCTATTAACAGGTGAAGCACCAAGCTTATTATTTTGCTTCCTGTGCACTAATGTCTGCTTTAGTGCAGTCCTTCTGATCTGCCTAAAATGAAGCGTTCCAATACACATATAAGGTCCTTTGGGATTTAAGAAAAACTCACAGTGCGAAAGAACGTTGAAAGATCAAGGGTTGTGTCAAGTAACTGAAAGAAATTCAAAATTTTTTTTACATATCAGTTTTGCCTTGGGGACATTCTGGGTGGCATAGTTCTTCCTTTAGAGAGACTACCTTTCATCCTTAGCATGTTTCCCTGCCTCCAGGATGGTTAGCCTCCTCCTAGTGTATGCTGCTTTTTCTTCTCCAGTCACTGTGAAAGCCAGAAATCTCACCATGTGCTCTCTGGGCAGGAATAACATTTTGGGATTGAGAACCATTGAGAGACACTGTGGATGATGCTCCTTAAAACGAAGACAAAAAAACAATGTAGCTTCTGATTACCTGTTTATTACTATCTTGGTCAAGCAACACCCAGTGTCCTCTCTGCTGTCCAAAATATAAACCACCCTAGTGCAGGTTGGACTGTGAAGAAGGCTGAGCACCAAAGAATTGACGCTTTTGAACTGTGGTGTTGAAGAAGACTCTTGAGAGTCCCTTGGACTGCAAGGAGATACAATCAGTCCATTCTGAACGAGATCAGCCCTGGGATTTCTTTGGAAGGAATGATGCTAAAGCTGAAACTCCAGTACTTTGGCCACCTCATGGGAAGAGTTGAGTCATTGGAAAAGACTCTGTTGCTGGGAGGGATTGGGGGCAGGAGGAGAGGGGACGACAGAGGATGAGATGGCTGGATGGCATCACTGACTCGATGGACGTGAGTCTGGGTGAACTCCGGGAGTTGGTGATGGACAGGGAGACCTGGGGTGCTGTGATTCATGGGGTCGCAAAGAGTCGGACATGACTGAGCGACTGAACTGAACTGAACTGAACTGAGTGCTAGATCAGAGAAGGCAATGGCATTCCCACTCCAGTACTCTTGCCTGGAAAATCCCATGGACAGAGGACCTAGTAGGCTGCAGTCCATAGGGTCGCTGAGGGTTGGACACGACTGAGCAACTTCCCTTTCACTTTTCACTTTCATGCATTGGAGAAGGAAATGGCAACCCACTCCAGTGTTCTTGCCTGGAGAATCCCAGGGACGGGGGAGCCTGGTGGGCTGCCATCTATGGGGTCGCACAGAGTCGGATACGACTGAAGCTAGTTAGCAGCAGTGCTAAGGAGCACAGCAACTTGAAGATTTTGGCTAAGTTTGTGCCATGAATAAAACCATGAAGAAAAACTTAGCTTTAACTGTTTCTTGGGGTTGCTGCTAGACCATTACTCTCATCCCAGGAGTGTATGAGTCCCTGTGGGGATGGTTGGGTGGAGGACAATGGCTCTGGGTCTCCCCACACACTCAATTGCTCTCCCGTGAATGGGAAGTACACAGGGCAGGGGCTCTACTTCTAAACTGTTATAAAGTCCACTTGGCCTACTAGCAGACATATAGAACTAAGGGCTGTTTTTTACTCAACAGGATTTGACACTGACATGCCACCATCCAGGGAAATGCCTACCAGAAAATAGAACATTATGAGCATGTTATATGCTGGGAAAAGATGGAGACAGAAGTTGGGTGAGGTTAATTATTTAACACAATGAAAACTCAAATCACAACATTTTGCTTGTTTAAAGTTTAACTTCTTTGTATTATTTTCTCTTCTTTAAGTATTTATTTATTTGACTGTATCAGGTCTTAGTTGAGGCATGCAGGAATCTTTTATGAGTCATACAGGCTCTTCATTGTGGTGTACCGGTTTCTCTCTCTAGTTGTGGCCCATGGTCTCTAGAGCTTTCAGACTAATAGTTTCCTCGAGACACGTGAGATTTTATTTCCCTCATCGGGGATAAAACCTATGTACCCTCTCTTAAAAGGCGGATTCTTAACCAGTGGACCATCAAGGAGTTCCTCTATTATTTTTCTTTTCAGCCCTGACCTCCTACTTCACTTTTGCATTCAATAGTTATTCATGTTCACATTTTTAAAAAGAAAATGATGAAAGTTATCTTTTATTTCATTTATATAAGATTTATCCCATCCTAGCACATCAGAAGTAGACAATTGACCCAAGGTTGCCTGTTTGCTAGGAAATCACTGGTAGCATGTTTTAAAGTGAAAAGAGCCATCCAAGCCAAGCAAGGTTGGGGGCTTCTATTAAGCCCAAGACCCTCCCTAAAAAGAGGCACTTATTTTCCAGGCTAATTTTAATCTTCATAAGCATACTATGATAAAGATATTTTCATTTTATTTTTCTTTCTACTTAATTTTATAAAGGGTTTGGATAACACCCAGGGTATTTGAACCCAATCAGGATGAATCCAAAGCCTGTGTCTTTAATCTGCACATTCTTCTGTCCTCTTCTCTACTGGATAAGGCTCCCCATCATCTAAGGGCTCAGTGGTAAAGAATCTGCCTGTAATGCAGGAGATGCAGGATACTCGTTTTCAATCCCTGGGTCAGGAAGATTCCCTGGAGGAGGGCATGGCAATCCACTCCAGTATTCTTACCTGGAGAATCCCATGGACAGTGGAGCCTGGCCAGCTACAGTCCATAGGGTCACAAGGAGTCAGACATGAGTGAAGCAACTTAGCACACATGTACCATCATCTAACCTGGTCTTGATAAGGTACTCAGTATGGGAGAAAATAGACACAAACATCAGACAGAAGAGACTATACAAAACAAAACGTTATAGTCCTGAATTTGAATTGAAAGTATGAATTCAAGGTACATTTGACCTCATAAACAAAAATCTTAGCTTTATCACAGAAATGTTCTAAAATCCAACCCCTGGACTGTTGTCTTGAAATAGCATTGCCAACGCAAAGGACCAGGGCCTTATGGAGACATGGCTGATTCCAAGACTAGGGCAGGAAATGTACAACTTAATTCTGAAACATCTTTTCATATCAGAATATAAGAAAGTTATCAAAGATTACTAGGGTCATGTCAAGAGGGCTAGGAGCCAACTTACATAGGCTCCCACTGGCCAAGGAAAAGAGGACTTGAACTTCAAAATGGATAGACATTGCATAACTGTTGTGACTGTTTATAGCTTTATCAGTTAGATCTCTATCCCAAGATACTACAGTTCAGTTTATTTCTTCAGTTCAGTTCAGTTCAGTCGCTCAGTCGTGTCCAACTCTTTGCGACCCCATGAATCGCAGCACGCCAGGCCTCCCTGTCCATCACCAACTCCCAGAGTTCACTCAGACTCACGTCCATCAAGTCAGTGATGCCATCCAGCCATCTCATCCTCTTTATCCCCTTCTGCCTCTGCCCCCAGTCCCTCCCAGCATCAGAGTCTTTTCCAATGAGTCAACTCTTCGCATGAGGTGGCCAAAGGACTGGAGTTTCAGCTTTAGCATCATTCCTTCCAAAGAAATCCCAGGGTTGATCTCCTTCAGAATGGACTGGTTGGATCTCCTTGCAGTCCAAGGGACTCTCAAGAGTCTTCTCCAATACCACAGTTCAAAAGCATCAATTCTTCAGCACTCAGCCTTCTTCACAGTCCAACACTCACGTGACTAATGGAAAAACCATAGCCTTGACTGGACAGACCTTTGTTGGCAAAGTAATGTCTCTGCTTTTGAATATGGTATATAGGTTGGTCATAACTTTCCTTCAGAGGAGTAAGCGTCTTTTAATTTCATGGCTGCAGTCACCATCTGCAGTGATTTTGGAGCCCCCCAAAATAAAGTCTGACACTGTTTCCACTGTTTCCCCATCTGTTTCCCACTAAGTGATGGGACCAGATGCCATGATCTTTGTTATCTGAATGTTGAGCTTTAAGCCAACTTTTTCACTCTCCACTTTCACTTTCCTCAAGAGGCTTTTTAGTTCCTCTTCACTTTCTGCCATAAGGGTGGTGTCATCTGCATATCTGAGGTGATTGATATTTCTCCCAGCAATCTTGATTCCAGCTTGTGCTTCTTCCAATCCAGCATTTCTCATGATGTACTCTGCATAAAAGTTAAATAAGCAGAGTGACAATATACAGCCTTGACGTACTCCTTTTCCTATTTGGAACCAGTCTGTTGTTCCATACCAGTTCTAACTGTTGCTTCCTGACCTGCATACAGATTTCTCAAGAGGCAGGTCAGGTGGTCTGGTATTCCCATCTCTTTCAGTATTTTCCACAGTTTATTGTGATCCACACAGTCAAAGGCTTTGGCATAGTCAATAAAGCATAAATAGATGTTTTTCTGAACTCTCTTGCTTTTTCCATGATCCAGCAGATGTTGGAAATTTGATCTCTGGTTCCTCTGCCTTTTCTAAAACCAGCTTAAACATCCGGAAGTTCACAGTTCATGTATTGCTGAAGCCTGGCTTGGAGAATTTTAAGCATTACTTTACTAGCATGTGAGATGAGTGCAATTGTGTGGTAGTTTGAGCATTCTTTGACATTGCCTTTCTTTGGGATTGGAATGAAAACTGCCCTTTTCCAGTCCTGTGGCCACTGCTGAGTTTTCCTAATTTGCTGGCATATTGAGTGCAGCACTTTTACATCATCGTCTTTCAGGATTTGAAATAGCTCAACTGGAATGCCATCACCTCCACTAGTTTTGTCCATAGTGATGTTTTCTAAGGCGTACTTGACTTCACATTCCAGGATGTCTGGCTATAGGTGAGTGATCACACCATCGTGATTATCTGGGTCATGAAGATCTTTTTTTGTACAGTTCTTCTGTGTATTCTTGCCACCTCTTCTTAATATCTTCTGCTTCTGTTAGGTCCATACCATTTCTGTCCTTTATCGAGCCCATCTTTGAATGAAATGTTCCCTTGGTATCTCTAATTTTGTTGAAGAGATCTCTAGTCTTTCCCATTCTGTTGTTTTCCTCTATTTCTTTGCATTGATCTCTAAGGAAGGCTTTCTTATCTCTCCTTGCTATTCTTTGGCACTCTGCATTCAGATGCTTATATCTTTCCTTTTCTCCTTTGCTTTTCACTTCTCTTCTTTTCACAGCTATTTGTAAGGCCTCCCCAGACAGCCATTTTGCTTTTTTGCATTTCTTTTCCATGGGATGGTCTTGATCCCTGTCTCCTGTACAATGTCACGAACATCAGTCCATAGTTCATCAGGCACTCTATCAGATCTAGGCCCTTAAATCTATGTCTCACTTCCACTGTATAATCATAAGGGATTTGATTTAGGTCATGCCTGAATGGGCTAGTGGTTTTCCCTACTTTCTTCAATTTAAGTCTGAATTTGGCAATAAGGGGTTCATGATCTGAGCCACAGTCAGCTCCTGGTCTTGTTTTTGTTGACTGTATAGAGCTTTCTATCTTTGGCTGCAAAGAATATAATCAATCTGACTTCGGTGTTGACCATCTGGTGATGTCCACGTGTACATGCACCATCATCTAACCTGGTCTTGATAAGGTGCTCAGTACGGGAGAAATAGACACAAACATCAGACAGAAGAGACTATACAAAACAAAACGTTATAGTCCTGAATTTGAATTGAAAGTATGAATTCAAGGTACATTTGACCTCATAAACAAAAATCTTAGCTTTATTCACAGGAATGTTCTAAAATCCAACCCCTGGACTGTTGTCTTGAAATAGCATTGCCAACGCAAAGGACCAGGGCCTTATGGAGACATGGCTGATTCCAAGACTAGGGCAGGAAATGTACAACTTAAGCCTGAAACATCTTTTCATATCAGAATATAAGAAAGTTATCAAAGATTACTAGGGTCATATCAAAAGGGCTAGGAGCCAACTTACACAGGCTCCCACTGGCCAAGGAAAAGAGGACTTGAACTTCAAAATAGATAGACATTGCATAACTGTTGTGACTGTTTATAGCTTTATCAGTTAGATCTCTATCCCAAGATACTACAGTTCAGTTTATTTCTTAGATCTCCTTATATTCTAAGTCTTTTTTTAAACACAATTTTTCTCATTCTTACAATTTATCCATTGAAAAACTCAGGCCACTTGATCTGTAGTCTCTCACAGCTTGGATTTCATTGATTCAAACTCAAAATCCAGGTTAGGGTGTCTCTTTGTCCTGTATATTTCTTGGAAACTGGCAACTATATCAGAGGTTCGATTAAACTTGGATTCGATTCTTTTGAATAAGACTACCATGTTGTCAGTGATGGCATTTCATTTCATCATGATGTATATGAACATCATTAAGGTGTGTTTCCTCTCATTTATTCTTTACTTAACCAGCAGTACAGCTCATTAGCAAAGGTAAACGCTAATTCTATTTCCCAGTTTCCAACCTAGCAAATTGATTCTTCACCATCCTCAGGGAATCATCAATTATATTTCATAATATGATTATGAATTCATGGATTTAAATATATTTGAATATGTAATGTGGTGTAATTACATCTAGAAATAGTTAAGGCAATTTGTGAGTTCATATTGATATTTCCAATTTAGATTTAGGACTACTGGATTTCACTTTACCTTCATTACAGTATGTCTGAATTTCCTTTCTTCCACAGTGAAAGTCTGGCATTCAAAAATACAGAAAGTAATAGAATTAGAATATCTCATAATTGCTAATTTGTTGCTTCATATTACATGTACAATAAACTCAGAATAACAATGTTGTCTACTGTTATTATTATAATTACTAATTACCAGAAAGTTGATTTTTTTAAATATGTATCTCCTTTTTCAATAATTTTTAAAATGGTCATATCAGATCTACATTGTCAGATGACATACCTATTATATATCTAAATACTCACTTTTAACCCTCATTTATTCTTCTATAGGTAGTTAAACTTTTAATGTTCACCACTATTAATTGCTCTCTAAATAGTTTGGTTTTCTGGGGCTCTTTCTCTAGTAGAGTCCTCAGAAATATATTCCCTGGGTTCTTGTAGATTAATTATACTCTTTTTTCCCCTTAGTATCTTTAATATGCTAGTTTGTGTTTCTTTTGGCATTGTTGTCAACAAGTCTGATGATAGCCGAATTTACTTTTCTAACAAATTATAGACTCTTTTTACCTAGATGCCTTTTAAGTTCAGTCATTTTACTAGAAATATCTTTATGTTGGTCATTTTGGATCAATATTTGTAGATACCCAGTGTTTCAAAATATAGATTAAAATCATTTTATTTAAACCTAAGAAAAAATTTATTAAATTATAGTTTTAACTATTTGTTTCTCTCACTTTGGTTTCTCCTTTAAGGATTTCTATTATTTCTGTGTTGGATCTCATTTGTCTACATTCAACAGTGTCACTTCTCAATCTTTTTTTTTTTTTTTTTTTACGTCTTTAGTCATTACTTTTTTATTTCTTTTTTCCCTTAGTACTCTGTGGTTAAGTATGAGTCTTTATTTCTCCTTATTTAGTAATGATGGATGCCACCTCCTCTCAGAATTGTTCTCAATTTTACCTGCTACACTTTGCAGTGAGTACCTGGAGTACCTGGAGACTGTCTCCTTCTATCTGCAAGGCTGTCAGATATTCTACTGCTTCCCTCAGCTTTCTTCTGCATGGACATAGAAACATCTAGGTATTGTAGCTCCTTACAGTTTGAGGACCTTCAGAACAAACACCTGGTTATGTTGTCCATAGATTGTAGTTTGCCTATCTAGTTTTACTATCCAATTTTTCTGCCTCTTCTTACTTGGGAGTTTGGGAAGATTAAAAAACTAAAGTAATTTCCAGTGCTGCCCATACTACCACAGAATCTCTTTGATTTCTGTCTTCTTTTCTTTGAAAATGCTCTTTTAAGACAAGAATCTGGGCCTAGAGATGTTCTTTGCTACTGAATTGGCCATGGAACTTACTTTTACCATGCATAGAGCTAGTCCTTTAGCAGGCATGGAGCTAAGAAATTACATAATAAATTAAATTTGAGCATGATCAACTCTAAATCCAGTGATTAATTTCTTAATTAATACTATTTCTTAATAGTATACATACCACACGAAACAATCAGCAAAATGCACATTATGAGAAATTCTACAGGACAATAAATCAAGCCCTTGTCTTTCAATAGCATGCTCTTAAATTCCTTAGTGGGACAGTTTATTATAAAACACAAAAAGCAAACAAACAAAAAATAAAGAGAGATCAGCATGGGGGAAATCTATAAATTAAAATTAAAGGACACCAATTGTGATGTATTCATCCTATGTTTATCCTGATTCAAACAGACATTTGCAACATGATATTTCTGAGACAATCAGAAATTTGAAAATTCAAAAGCATCATTTAGTAGTGATGATTAAAATATTTATGATGATGAAGTTTAAAGGACTAAAACTCAAGTGACAAATAGTTACTTTAAAGGGGAAAAACAGTGACTTTCGTATATATTGATTGGTTATAGTGTGCCAGGCATTATACTAAGCAATGTATGTGTATTGCCACATTTAATCCCCAAGACTCTGGGGTAGGGTTACATCAACCCATGTTACGTATAAGAAGAAACTGATTTTCCAAGTTTCTAACTAACTTGCCCAAGCTCACAAAAATTAGTATATGAGAAGTAGAGATTTAAGCTCAAGTGTGTTTCTTTAAGGCTCTACCAATGATCCTCTTTTACAAATTTGTAAAGAGGCGGGGAAAAGTGAAATTAACAAAAGCCAGTAATGTACATGTCTCAAGTAAGTGTAGCTCATAAATTGATCTTATCATCTGCACTGTAAACAGCTATCTGAGAGTTCAGGAACCTGGATCCTTGACTTGCCACAAAGTCCCTTCACCCAATTTCCAAGAATAGTGTTCCATCATCTTTTGGAAAACAGTGTTCCATCACCTTTTCCTTAATGTGTGTTGTCTGGAAACTGTAAATTAAGTTGTTCTATGGGGTCGCAAAGAGTTGGACACGACTGAGCAACTGATCTGATCTGATCTGATGCTCTCTTAGCAAAGAGTTGAGTCACTGCCCTCAGTGAGCCTAGTGGAATGGCATCCTGGAAATTTGAAATCTGAATGGATTGATGCCAGGACAAAAAATTGTTGTTTATGGATTTTGTCAAGTGAACTCTAAGAAGATAACGAAGTTGTTGGCACCTGCCTCTCAGACCCCTGGAATTGCCCTGTGCCCTGTCCATGTTCAGAGCTTGGATTTCCAGATTATGGTTCATTCTGTAAGGTATGATGTACACCCTTTGTACATTCTGTGATACTTCTGTACCCATTTTGCAATTATTAGTCAAAGATAACATCTGTAGTCTATTAAAGGAAACAAATTTCAATGACATTTGTTATAGCATGGCAAGGAAGATTTCATTCAAAGTGATAAGGATGTCACAGTGGGTGCAAAGACCACCGCAATAGGGTCTTACAGTGAGGGAGAGAGGTTGGAATCAACTCCAAATACAATGAGGAAGAGTGAGGATTTATAACCAAGGAGCATGGAGGGAGTTGGTGAATAGAAAATTACTAAGAGCATCAGAGGTAAGTGGGGTTCTGGCTAACCTGACCTAAGAAGATTCTTGCTGTGGACAGGCCAGGGTGGGTGAACATCACCTGGGACATGGTGAGGGATGAGGGACCTCATTAGACATTGACACTGATCAGATATGAAGGATGGGAGGATTCTAGTTAAATGGATGATTCTCACTAAAATTGGATGATGCACATAATCCAAAAGTTATGCTTAGTTGAAAAAGAGTTCAGGGATGCTGAGTAGAGTTTGGTCAATGAGAGACCCTCATTGTCTACTAACAGAATAAATTGGCAAAGAATCTCCTTGTCAAAACTTTAGTCAGGTTCCTCTGCATCCCCTAGGCCTTGACCTTGGCATCAGTCCTTGCCTGGCCTGCATTGCCCAGTTGTGGCCAAAATCTTGCCAAGTCAGTTTATGGGGAATCTTTGACCCAGACACCAAATCTGATCATCTTTGACATCTGATCAAATTCCTCATCCCCTCCTTTGATCTCTAAGCTATCAACCTTCCTTCCACAAAAATTCTCTTAGGTTTGCTTAACCAGAGCCCCAAACTCCCGCTGTTTCTGTTAGTATGTTTCATCTAATAACCACTCTCCATCCTGGGCTATACTAAGGTCTTTTTTCCACTTTTGCAATAGTCCCTAAATTAAATCTGTTTTTACCACTCTAACTACTGCCTGGCTCTAGTTTTTCTTTAATAAAATACAGTGATTATGTTGGTTGTTTCAAAATGAGAACATAGGATATTGCACATGGTTTTCTCCTCTCTTTTATTTAAGTGGTATTTCACTTCCTTGCTTCATGTGCAGGGGACATATCTTCCACATCCTTCCTTATCCCCATTACTTTTATGCCTTCCCCGTTAGGAGATAAGAAGCTCTGTCACTCAACAGAAACCTTATGATTTAACATTTTCCTTCATGTATATATTTATCAAAGAATAAGAGATTAAGCTAAGGTACTTTATAGAATCCAGTAATCTTTTGCAAAATCAAAGTTTCAGTCTGTACACCCTTGGTGCCCCAAAAGCTCTGGGCTATTGCAACATCAAATAGGCTGTAGGTTATTTTAAACAGACTCCTTCCTGGGTCTTAACTTTTTGGATTTGTTTCTAGTGGAAGGGCAATTTAACAGCTGACCGATTTAGAAAGAGAATAAAATAATGCTACAAAATATCTGATAACATCCACCGGAAGGCAACCCTAGTGCTCAAGCTAAGGGGAGAACCTTTGGAAATGGAGAGATTAAAGTGAATCAACTTCCAAAAAGAGTGGTTCTTACAAAATGGTGAGGCAGGCATGATTCTCAGTTTCTAACTCATACAAGCAAGACATTGCCTCTTCTTTTCATCAATTACATCAGTCCCCATGTATCTACCTTCCTAGATATTGAGGTCCATTCTTCCTACCTTACCATGGGGCTTAGAATCCTGATGGCTTCCTCAGTCCCTGCAAATGAGGAAAGAGCATCTAAACTCCAACATATCTTAGTTGCCTCTGGCATCAGCATTATGAAAGCTTTTCAGTAGGCAATTAAACACCAGAACTCTTTCTTGAGGGCCATTGTGAGGAGAGAGCAAATTAGCCTATATGGGGTGTTTAGGCTCTCTGGCTCCATGTTTGTAAATAATGACTATGTGACAGCTGAGATTACTTATAGCACTGGCATGCAGGTCACAATGTACTCGCTTGGTCACCACTACTTTGTGTGGTACGGATATGTGAACTCCACCCAGAAAACAGTGGGAATTATTGCTACATCACAGCTGTGTCTATTGATTAGCCAGTAGCGGAGAGAATAGAGCATGTCTGCTGTTACGGCTGCTCTGTCAACCAGGTGAGAATATTGTTATGGTTGCTTTGTCAATCAGGAGAGAGGTTGTGTGTAGTTATGTTGTGTTATGTCATGTCTGCTGCTACGGCTGCTGTGCCAGCCAGAAGAGGATAAATGTGTCCACAGTTCCTATGGCTCCTAGCGACTTCTTTCAGCCACTTAACTCATGTCTTGTCTAACTTGAGTTCAGTTAGCAGTGCAGACAGTGTGAACAGCAAGACAATTGGCACTCTGAGCAGGATGAGAAGCAATATAGCTATTATAAAGAGGGCTCTTCGCTGAGCCTGGGAACCCCATTCTTAGAGCTCCTGACCCCCTGAGACCACCATAGCATCAGCATCTCTAGGATCTCACCTTCTCTCCCAAGAGATGCAGAAGAAATCGCAAATGCTGTTGATATTGTAGAATTCCTAGGCCCCTCTCTGCTTCTCAGCTGGTCTCTCTCTCCCTCACCCATACAGAATGTCTTGCATGCATTATCTCCTCTGCAGCTGAGGCTTATGTACAAGATAGGCTGCCAAAGGCTGCCTCTCTTTCAGGCCAAAATCCTCAAGGCAATTGCAAAGCCTTGATATCTGCTAGAAATATGGAGCAGATACTTGAGGAAAATAGAATAGATATTTAAAGTCAAATTGATGCCTCCAATTTCTCAGCACTTGTTCAGAGATGTATGTGACTGATAAACTAGGTTTTTTGTTTGTTTTTTTGATGGAAAACATCCACTTCCCCTGTTCTAGTTACTGCATTAAACCACAGAATGCTTGGTCCATTGAAAATAACAGTAGCCTTCCTCTACATCCCCAGGGGATCATTGGGGTTTCAGCCTGCTGCAGAGTCCCTGGAGGTAGAATACCTGTGTATGGAGGGCTGATGTAACACCAGGGCTGCCCTAGACAAAAAGAAGGACTGAAAGGTGGGTGTCTAGATTAGTGTGATGATGAGAGTGCTTACTCAGTTCTGTTAACTTAGTTTGGTTAGCTAAGTATAAAATTTAGATCCAAAGAACAATGTGTTAGTTAATCTATAGATTGTCGTGGAATTCAGTGGCCTCCTTTTCAAGGAAGCTACAAAGCCTCCATAATATCCAGCACCTCTGCAGATTCATACTTTGTAACAATGGGCCTTTTAAGTCCCCAGAACATCACTGCTTAGATGAAGAACACACAGCTCACTACTTTTCTGCTTTGATTCAGGAAAACCTGAAGAGGAGCTTCTCAGATATAATTTCAGTGAAATCTAGCAAGATGATGCCTCATGTGCTTTGGAAATGTAAAGAGAAGATCATCACTGCAGTTCACTTTTCCTGATCAGACACTGAGGTAATTAAAAACCTAAAGATGCTATGGAGAAAATCAACCTCTGAGGTTCTTCTGAGTCTCTGTTTTGAGCTTCTAAGATGTTGCTTGGAATGTAAACTTTCTGACTGCCAGTGCCTGCATGTCAAAGACCCCCACTGAAGTCTTGTGATGAATAAAGAAGACAGGGAATATGGAATCACAAATGCAAACCTGGCTTTGAAGAACTCTTGGACAAATGTTTCACTCAGAAGTGTTGAATCAGAATTCTCTTTTTTTTCCCCTAGATTGTGAGTTGAGTTACCTGCTCAATATGTTACACACATTTGAAAAGCAATTTGAAAGCAATACTGCAAAATGCTATAAGCCAACACTCCTGTAGTCTCTAAAATTTAATTTCCAGGAGCTGTAAAGTAGAACTTCAGTGGGTCCAGTCTGGTATAAAAATATTAAATTAATAGAGTCCCCCAAATTGCCAGGATATGCCACTAGTCAATATAGTAGATTCATATTTGAATTGTTTGTGAATTCAACTAAAATTACCCAATAACTAAACCCAAGGGCAGGGGAGAACACCCCAGCAGGTTTGCTTTGTTCCTATCCTACCCAGAGTGCCTCTGCCCCAGGAACAGCAGGCTAAATGAAAAGTGGACTTGTTGTAGAAAAGAAGCCAATTCTGACTCCATATTGGAAGTTTCTTTGACTTGGTTTCCATTGCATTTGTTATTACAATCATACATAATAGCCTGCCTCAGAGGACCCTGCCCCTCTGCCTGACTGTAAACTAAAGTGCCTTTGTTCAACTCTTAGAGAGATAATTTGACTCTGCCCACCTATGAATAGAAGAGATTAACATACCCCTTCCAAAGGCTGACCTTTCCCAGAGATGTTTTGCAAGACCTGTCTCACTGACTCTCCCTCTGTATTCTGCCTTTTGACTTGAGTTCTCACTGCTTCTCTTTCTCTATGACTCTATAAAAGAATCTGGCATCCAGATCCAGACAAGATGGTTACTTTGAGACATTAGTCTGCCATCTTCTTGGTCAGCTGGCTTTCTGAGTAGTCATTCTTTGCCTCAAGATCTTGTCCCTTTGATTTAGTGGCCTCTTGTGAGGCAAGCAGAGTGAGCTTGGATTTGGTAACAAATTTACTCCTTATCTCACTTCCCCAGTGGCTCAGAGGTTAAAGCGTCTGCCTGCAATGCAGGAGACCTGGGTTCGATCCCTGGGTTGGGAAGATCCCCTGGAGAAGGAAATTGCAGCCCACTCCATATTCTTGCCTGGAGAATACCATGGACTGAGGAGCCTGGTGGGCTACGACTCACTTCACTTCACTTTACTGCTTATACTTCTCACTCCCCATGAATCTTGCATTAAATGAGCACACTTCCAGGTGAAAGGTGATCTTAAATTTCTAGGAGATCAGAACATGTCATTCTGAAATGCTTCACTTTGGCCTAAGGGTTATCTGGAGCTGGAGACAATTGAGAAACAGCAGACACCACAGGTCTCTGCCCTGCTCACCATTGGCACAAAATCAGGCTTAGAGATCTCCTTCATCGGAGAATCTTAATAGCTCAGAGAGAGCAGGAGAGGACTCCAGGTGACAAAACTAAACAAACAGCTGTTTTGTTCCATTATTTCCCCTCATATATTTACTTTTATATATCTGCTAAAAGCTGGATACCCTTTTCCTGTGTCTTTTCATATATGTACAAATATGTTCTTTTATGTAAGTCCAAGTTCGAATCAATCCTTTGAGTTACTCATCACTGAGTGCTCACATCTAAGTGCAATGCACACATTCATAAATTCTGTTTGCTTTTCACTCTTTCATCTTCCTTTGTCAATCTAATTTTCAAGGCCCCAGCTAAAAAGATAAGGCAAATGTTCTTTTTCTTTCCTTATAATTTTAAAATGTATGGTTTCAGTTTAATTGACATTCAAAGTAAGAAGCTGACCTGCATCCATAGGAGGGAAGAAAACCACTGTAAAACTGTGTTGTGATCTGTGCACATGTTGGAAAAGAATTTCCAAACATGAGGCAAAATAAGAAGGGAATAAAGTTTATTAGATTGGAGGATGCAGTTAGAACAGGGGAGTTGGCTCAAGGGAGAGTTGAACACTTTCACAGGCTAATGGCCTATTTTTATAGACAGAAAATTCCTACTGGAATGGTGGCATTAGGGGGTTGGTTAGGATGCTATAGGGTAGATAGTAGTTTGGGTATTTTACCTAATATGGGGTCAGGAAAGTGGCCAGTTTAGATCCTGAGGCTCATGGCAGCAATTGCTGTGGGAGTTGGTCAGTTCCAGAGATTTTTATCCTGTGACCTTAGTATAAGGCTCCACACCTGTGATCTTGATGTAGGGCTCCACAAATCAGTAGATAAAGTTTATCCTTCAAGCTTAACTTCCAAATTGTCCTTTTCCCAAGAAGTTAATCTTCTTGTGTAGTATTGCTTACATATGATTTTCTCTTATGCAGACTCTAAGCATGGATGGTGTGTGTGGGGTATATGTGTCATGCATGCATGTATGTATATGTGTGTGTATATAAGTGTAAATTCTAGATTGAAATTTTATTATCTACTAAGTCTAATAAAAATTTATACCTAGAGTGGGATCACATACTACATGGGAGCTCTACTTTCACATTATTAGAAATCCAGTGACCCTCAACCTTGCTCTCCTTTTCAGCTGCAAGAAAATCCTTCCTTCCATAGATGTTTGCACACATGTTTCAGGATTCAGCAAGCTCTGCTCTGGCCTTCCTAATATCTGATTTGTAAGGTGGTAAAATTCCTCTCACTTAATTATCACTAAAATGTGGCTTATCTCGTTCTTGTGTTCCAAGTCATAGTGATTAATTTGACTGAAACTCAGGCGGAAGTCGAGCTGTGAAGATACCTATAACCTGAATCTCCTTTCCTGCCCTAAATCATACAAGTGCCAAAGGGGTACATTCTCTGCTGCTTCCTCAGGTCAAAAACACATCATCTTTTATTAAGGAAATTCCCAAGTCACTTGTGAATCTTAGCAACAGATCCATGACCCTGGCCTGGAGGGTATAATTATCTTAATGGTCTTTTGACTGAGCATCAGTCTCCCATTGTTAAAAATGTGTTCACTGTGTGACAGGAAAGCCCATCCACCCTGCCTTGCACAGCAAAAGATAATTAAAAGAGGGAGTTCTCTTGCAATAAAAATCAAGGCCTAGAGGTGAGCTTTCTGCATGATAATGAAAAAAAGCCATGATGATAAAAATAAACCTTTGCTAAGCAAAGGTTAATTGGGGGAACAGCAGAAAGACTGACTGTGTCTAAAGTTATCTGTGTTGAGGCAGTGGTCTCTCTCCTCTAAAGTCCCTGAGCTCTGTGCTGGCATTAGGCTCTATGTTTCAGGGAGGTGCCAGGTTTTCATCCAGGACTACTGAATGGCAATATGTTGCTCTCTGCTCCCCAACCAAGGAATGGTCCACAGAGCTGGGTAAGGATGTTAAGAAAAGCAACAGTAATGCCCTACTGATGCCCCAAGAAAAAAATAATGGGGCTTGAATTTTCCCTTGGGGAAGAATTGGGGAGTGTGGGGAGAGGATAGGGGAAAGATGTGTTGACTTAAAAATTACACGTCATGAGAGTTATGAGTTAAGTTTTATTTGGGGCAAAATGAGGGCTACAGCCTGGGAGACAGCACCTCAGTAGTTCTGAGAAACTGCTCCAAAGAGGTATAGGGGGAAAGTCAATATATGTGGTCTTAGTGAAGGGGGTTGGGGGAGGGTTCATTCAATCAAGCACTTACCTTTACAAAAGGATTTCTGCTGTCACCCTGAAGGGATTTAGTGCTTTTCTAGATATGAGGAGATGCAAGGATTGGACTAATAAAATCAGTTGCTGAAAATATCTATCTGAAGACTGATTCTGCCAGTTTTCCTGGAGCATGGAGTGCCTCATTCATGTCCTCCACCCTGAACTTCCTACAGGCTGTGTTGGAGGTCTACAACTGAAGCAGCACAGGCTCCAGTTCTCACAGAGTCAGATGGCAAATGCCCTTGGCAAGTGCCAGTTCATAGTTGACAGATGTGAGTCTCCGCCAGATGTGCTGGATAAAGTGATGCTGGGGAAAGTGTTTGCACAGCTGGGCAAAGGAGCTTGGATTATGCATGATGTGAGTTTACTGGGTCAATTTCCAATGAAATTCCATGAGGAAGAAGTCCCAGAACAGTGGCCTCTAATCCCCCAGAGACCTATAGAGAAGGCTTAGAGAAAGCAGTGTTGAAAGAAAAATCTATGGTTAGCTGTACCCTGGCAGAGCTGATGGAAGCTCTCAGGCCTTCACTGGATTCTGTGGTGGCTGCTCCCAAACCACGGTCAGGTGACAGGTCAGGGAGGTAGCCCTGTTCCATGCCACCAAGTACCAGCAGCTCAGGCTACTTATGTGGAATGCACTTGGGTGTTTGGGAAGGAGGAGAAGTTGGAAGGAAAACTGAATACAGGATAGCGAAAGGACTTAGAGGCTGGCAGGTCAGGAAGAATTCTCCAGAGCCACAGGGAGCTTGGGCTAAAGATTAGGGATGAAACAACTATTCGTCACATGATGGTTCTCATTTCTGGGCTTTCCTGGTAGCTCAGCTGGTAAAGAATCTGCTTGTAATGTGGGAGACCTGGGTTCTATCCCTGGGTTGTGAAGATCCCCTGGAGAAGGGATAGGATACCCACTCCAGTATTCTAGCCTGGAGAATTCCATGAACTATACAGTCCATGAGGTTGCAAGGAGTTGAACATGACTGAGCAACTTTCACTTTCATTTTTTCTCATTTCTAGAGTATGAATTGATGAGGATATAGAGTGTCCAGGAAACATTCACATATTCATGGCCACTTGGCAGCTATAGGCCAATGTATTAAGGGCATCCCTCATGATCCTAGAGTATGGCCCAAGCATATTTTGACTGAGGTTAAGCTGCTACCAGTTTTCAGTTGGTTAGTTGATCCTCCCTTCTTTGCAGACTTACCATTGGGGTGCTTTAGGTATGCACCCAATGCTTGGATATAGCGGTACTATATCAAAGTGAGTTGTGTGATCCTGTAACCTCTGAGAAGCCAGAGCCTCCATTCTGGTGCATGTACCAACTGAAGTTAAGTGCCTCTGGTTGTCCCTGTCTTCGAGTCTCCGGTAGCCCAAGGTGCCAACTGGACATTATTCTTCTGATATAATCACTTGTGTGAGTACAACCTGATGAGGGAAGCCACTTCAATGTGGGCTGTTTGTGATTTTTCAGCCCAATGCCCCTTGGGGAGATAAGTCAGCAGAAGTTTCAAGCTCTGTGAGCTTCTGAGAAATGGAAGGAGACACTGAAGGAAAACTATAAACTATGATTCATCCTTGGATAGTGACACAACCACCAGTGCTGCAAGGAGCCTCCTAGAAGTTTGCAGTCTAAGATGGATAATCATGTCCAAAATCTCAAATGCCATCTCAGTTGGGCACATAAGGTAGGAAACATTTAAAGTATGATGTATGTGGATTGTCAAACTCTAAATCAAAGGCACACAGCACACCAATATCCTGTGAATTTAGTGTATCCTAGACTTTACGGTGGTATTCACCCATGGCTTCATGCTATCATTTTGCAGAATAAAACTAGCAGAGAGGAAAGTCTGTTGCTGATATATTTAAGCACACCTGTTGGTGACAGAGCTTCCTTTCAGGCATCTGAGGTTTGGCAGCCAGGCTCTGAACAAAGGGGGATGCTACCTACTCTGATTCACATGGGAGAGGGTAGAAGAAGCCAATGAGCTTGCATCTTCATCAGTAGGAAAGTAGCTTGTCACTTGCAGAACTGACTTGTGAATCCAGCATAGAAGGCAAATGAATATTGTATACAATAGTGGTTTTGAACTTCACTCTGCAGCAGAACCACCCAGAGGGCTTATGAAAACACACTTGCTGGACCCCCCAGCACCCATGAAGTTTCCAACTCAGCAGGTCTGAGGTAAAGCCAACGGATTTGATTTCCTAATAGGGTTCAGATAATGCCAATGATGTGGGTCAGTGGACCCCACTTTAAGAACCACTGCTGTCTATCTTAGGAGAAGGCAATGGCACCCCACTCCAGTACTGTTGCCCGGAAAATCCCATGGATGGAGGAGCCTGGTAGGCTGAAGTCCATGGGGTCGCTAAGAGTCAGACACAACTGAGCAACTTCACTTTGACTTTCCACTTTCATGCATTGGAGAAGGAAATGGCAACCCACTCCAGTGTTCTTGCCTGGAGAATCCCATGGACGGAGAAGCCTGGTAGGCTGCAGTCCATGGGGTCGCACAGAGTCGGACACGACTGAAGCGACTTAGCAGCAGCAGCAGCAGCTGTCTATTTTAAGGATGTGGAAGAGCAAAAGTCACTGCTAGCTGGGGACCTCTCTGATAGAGCTGATATCTGTTTCATAAAATAGGTTCATCAGTTCTACAGAGGGCCCAGAAGCAGAGAAGGGGCATGTATAAGACAAGAGAGGAAGTGCCTCATGGAAACTCTCACTAGTGGTAATGTGGATATTGCTGGGCACCTTGTCACCTTGGCACCATGTGAAAGGGCACCTTGGTCAACAATGTTACAAATGCAAGTTCATGTGCCTAGTGCACAGTGAGGCCAAACAAAGCAAAACACTGGGGTTGGGCACAGAGAAAGATTCATTGCTCAGCCATGCAAGGAGAATGGGTGGCTCATACCCCACAAAACCCTCAGCTCCCCAAAGGGTTTCAGCAAACCATTTTTAAAGACAAGATGAGGGAGGAGCAAGGTTAGTGGTTGTAAACGTCTTCGCATCAGAAGTCTGTTCTTGCAGCTATACACATAGGTTAGGTCATGATCTTTCTGTAAACCTCCAAGACAAATATTATTCTCTGTTCTGTAACTTTTATCTCTATATGAATGGAAAAGTGTTATAATATACCCTTGAGAATTATAACCTATGTTATAATATACCTGTTCTGTATATTTCAGGTTATTCACAACATTCTTAACTGAATGCTAAAGCAATAAAATACAAAGGTTAAAGTAAAAGAAACAGATCTAATAAGGAGTCAGATTTGTTCTTCCCCATTACAATAACACAGTCCAGAACTAGAACTTTCCCCAGAAGCTATGGATCCTCTCACCCTGAGCCAATCCCTGTTGCCACAGACTGGGAGATAACATGGACAAAAATAAGTGTTGAAGAGAGACGAGCATAAGCCATATTCATAGTCATAAGGCCCTGCCCAGAGAAGTTCCTGATAATAATGGAATACTATAGAGAGTATTGCAGCAGACCCCTAAAATATTTATGGAAATAAAGAGTACTTCCTAAGGTCAGCCACAATGCTGATAAATTTGAAAAACAGAAGGATTGATTTTAAGGATAACTAAGATATAGGTTTTTTATTTTTTTAAATAAAATTATAGATAGATGATATTTATTAAAAAAGAAAGAAAGAAAATAAAAACAAAACAAATCTGACCCCCTGCACCTGTTGTATTTAGCAGAAAGCATTGCTCACAAAAACCACCTGTCAAGATGATTCAGGCCAGGAATTCCTTGGAAATAGCATACCTTAATATGCTGTCCTCAAAGCTAGACTTGAAACCAAGACATTGCATTTACTACAATGGATGACTTTACTTACAACTCCTAGAAAGAAACCTAGCTCAGCACAGATATTGTAGGAAAATCTTCTTGGGTTTTGCTCTACCCAGACTTATCCAGAAAAAGTGGGTGCATTTGGGATACTGTCAAAACGGAATGCAAGCATTTGGTGGGAACAGAAGACAGAAGACTGAGGGCTTTGATGAAGAACTCAATGCAGAGAACAAGGTACACCTTATCATGTAATAGGGAAGAACAAATCTGACACTATATTATATCCGCTTCTTTTAATTTAACATTTGTATTCTCTTGCTTTTGCTTCAAGTTAATAATTCTACCTATAGCCTGAAATATGGAGAAGGAAATGGCAACCCACTCCAGTGTTCTTGCCTGGAGAATCCCATGGATGGAGAAGCCTGGTAGGCTGCAGTCCATGGGGTCGCACAGAGTCAGACACGACTGAAGTGACTTAGCAGCAGCAACAGCACTCTGAAATATACAGGATAGCTCATGCTCAAGACCTGACTTCAAGGGTATAATACTCTTCCATTCATGCAGAGAGAAAAAGTTGTAGAACAGAGAATAACATTTGTCTTGTTCAAGGTTTACAGGGATATTGTGACCCGATCTATATGGATGGCTGCAAGAACAAAGAATTCTGAAACCAAGAACTCTGCAACAATCAACCACACCCCCTCCCTTTTTTAGTATAAAGGAAGCCTGAATTTCACTTTGTCCACACTGTGGCTGAAATAATTTACAGAGAAAACTTGAGTTTCTGAGGGTAAAATACTTTATTTCAAATAAGATCCTAATCATAGTAAAAGGGGTGGAGGAAAGGTTGATTTTTAGGGTTACTCTAGGCCAATCAAGGTTACAAATATAAAATTATAAATACAAATTATTTTTATGCATTTGAATCTCTGTAGTATTGTTTGCATTTATGTAAACATCTTTGCTAACATATGCTCTGCAGCTGAGAAGTTTCACTACCCCTGATAGTAAATGTGATACTGTTGTATTATATATGTGAGCCTATAAAATTGAAGATATTCAAAAGTGTTTCTTTGAATAGCCAGATTTGCATTACTCTTGGGAACCTATCTTCACTAAAATAAAACATAGGGTCAGAATATTAAGACCATTGCCACAGAGTTTGCATTTGAGTGAGGATAAATACAAAGTCCACCTCATGGGAAGAGTTGGCTCATTGAAAAGACTCTGATGCTGGGAGGGATTGGGGACAGGAGGAGAAGGGGATGACAGAGGATGAGATGGCTGGATGGCATCACCGACTCGATGGACGTGAGTCTGAGTGAACTCCGGGAGTTGGTGATGGACAGGGAGGCCTGGCGTGCTGCGATTCATAGGGTCGCAAAGAGTCAGACATGACTGAGCGACTGAACTGAACTGAATTGAACTGAAATACATAGTCAGGGAGTAAAGTAAGATTAAAATAGTAAACACGGCAGCACTGCTGCAGACTAGGGCATGTTAACATCTCTTTACAATAATATTCTGATCCTGTATATGTCAGCATTCAATTTTATTTGGGATTACTCATTAAGTGTCTAAGTCAGCACCCTAAAGCATTAAGACTGATTATCATCCTACACTTCTAAGGAAAAAAGAGATGGTTAATATGATCAAGAAACAGTTATTTGACAGAATTCGAACTTGTTTATCTTTTTCCTTTCAGTTTATTATATTTTGAAAATATTCAAACACAGAAATGTTGAAAGAATGAGAAGGTGAACATTTACATAACCACCACCCAGGTTCTACATTTTTCTATACCTGCTTGTGTGCTTCATCCATCCTTCCTTCTATTCACTGTATTCATCCATCAGTATGAATGAACATTTTTGATGCATTTCAAAATAACCTACAGACATAATTTTCTTTCACTCTGAAATACTTCGGCATGCAGATCATCACCTTGAGTTCAATATTTGTTATCTGTATTATATTATTTGTGGTTAAAAGTTCAAATCTGAAGAAGACCATTTAACATTTTGATAAAGGCATGCACCTGTATAACCCACATCCCTACCACCATACAGAACTTTGCATCCCTCCAGAGGATTCCATTGTGCCCCTCCCAGTCAATTCCAACCACCTCCATCCTACCAATAGGACCACTATTTATATCTTTTCAACCATTGATTAGACTGCCTATTGGTCGGTTCATTTTTGTCTCTCTTGTGCAATTGAATAAACAACAATTTTAAAGATTTTGCTTTCAGACTAATGAAACTTCAATATTTCATTGGATACTCATTTTTTAATATTTAGGGACAATTTCTAATAACAATAGAGAAAAGTTCTCACAAACAATGTCAATAAAAATTTCTGATGTGTTTGAGGACAATGCAGTCTCTTAAAGGAGGCAGATCTTGCCAAAAGGGAGCAGGATTTATTGTGTTCCTCGAGGTAGCTTGACTGTTGAGGAGAGAAAAAAAAAAAAGGAAAATTCATTTGTTGGATATTTCCTGAGGGAAAATCAAAACAACTCTATGTTTTCATTTGTCCATGACATGATGGTGTTTTGTTTCTCTCATATCACAGGGCAGCAGAGCATTTTTCTTCCCACGAGCTCTGCTTGAGTTCTTCTTCCCTGTTTTACTTTCAGAAGGCACTTGCCTGAGACCACAGGACTCTCTGCAGGCTGCATGATTTAATCTGCAAAGTGAGATATTTCAGAATCCAGAGGCTTCTGGGGCCTTGCCTCCTGGAGAACACAGAGGATTTACCATAGATTATTTCCAGTGGGCTGCCCTGACAAGCCCAGAATAGAAACACAGTGGGAAAGTGGCAAAATACATGTCTCATCTCTCTTCTCTGTTCTTATTCAGCAAGTCAGTTGAAACTGGAACATTGTGTTTGTCAAAACCCCACACTATTCTGGCTGTGTACAGCAGCCTTCCCACACTTCAATCAACCCTTATTTTGCCATCAGCTACAAATATTAATTCACTTATTCACTCATTCCTTCATCAATTTATCCATTCCTAGCATTGGTTGTCTCCCCAGGTGTCATTTGTTCAGTGGGAATACAGTGACCCATGAAAAAGAAAAGGCTCCTGTCCTCCTAGATAGTCCACTTTAGGGAGAAGAAATACCCAGAGAAACATGTTGAAATTTTATATAATGCTGTGAATCAAAGAAATTCAAAACTAAGGCTCATGTAACATGGTATGAAGAAAGAGAGCAACAATTTAGAATGTAATCATGGGAAGCTTTTTTGAAGTTAAGCTGTTGCAACCAAGATTCTAATAATGAGAAGATATGGTCATGTGATGGTCTGGTTGGGACTTTCAGGCAGAGTGGACAGGAATTGGCAACACCTTACTTTTATCTTGGGCTTCCCTGGTGGCTCAGGGGTTAAAGCGTCTGCCTGCAATGCAGGAGACTTGGGTTCCATCCCTGGGTTGGGAAGATCCCCCGGAGAAGGGAACAACAACCTACTCCAGTATTCTTGCCTGGGAAATCCCATGGACAGAGGAGCATAACAGGCTACAGTCCATGGGATTGCAAAGAGTCAAACCTGACTTAGCAACTAACATTTCATTTACTTTTATCTACCATCACTTTTACCTTGGTCCAACTAACTGGTCTACCTTGATGTATGGGTGCTCTGATATACTATGTCTTTCATACTAAGCTTTCTGTAATGTAAACCATATTCCATCAATTTCCCTACCCTCTTGTCATTCTCATCAAAATGTCCCATAGCTCTCTACTACTTTTTCAGGGATACAGTCCTTAACATAACAACAGGCAACCAGACCATCCAGGGCCCGCCTTGGATTCCTCTCCAGCTACATGTTACAACACAATTTCCTGGTCTCACTGACCTTCTTTCAGTCTTCCAGTCCACTGGGCTTACATAGATGACATTTCCCCAGTGTCAGAGTGGCCCATTTATTCCCCTATTTTTGAATTAATTCAATTTCATCCTGTAAATTGCAAATCAATCATCACTATCCCAAGAAAGCCTTCCCTGACCTATTTTTTAGAACCAAATGTCCAAATTACATGTTTTAGGGAACAATTGTCTCCCATGTACAGCACTTCTCACTTCAGTAATTGTCGATATAGTTTAGTTTATTTGGTTTATCTCTGCCCATAAGATTCTATGTTTATAAGAGGAGCCTCCTTGGAACATTACTTAGAACATAATTTTTCTTTTTTTAAATGTTAAATTGATTAATCATGAATAACTTCTGTGAATTTGAAAGTTGTCAGCATAGAGAAGACATTCTAAGAATTACAAAGGATGAGCTCACCTTGGGAGATGATAAGCAGAATCAGTACTGGGCACCTGAGCCATGGGCAAGTCTACCTTTACAGAACCAAAGAAGAAGGGGCAACCAAGGAAATAGAAGTGGAGCAGCCAGAGGGGCACTCCCTGAAAAGGGAAAGGGGAGAACTCTGTCTCCCACATCAGAAAAGGAACTCTCGTAGTCTATTTGGGCTACTGTAACAGACACTTATAAGCAACAGAAATTTACTTCTTACAGTTCTGGAGAACAATTCCAAGATTAAGTGACCAGATCCAGTGTCTGATGAGAGCTCTCCATCTGGTTCAGACATGGCCATCTGCTCACTGTGCCCTCATGAGGCAGACAGGGCAAGAGAGCTCCCTGGGGTCTCTTTATGAGGGTGTTAATTCCATTACGAAGGCTCCAACCTCAAGACCTAATCGCCTCCTAAAGGCCCTACCTCTGAATACCATTACATTGGAATTAGGTTTCAATGTATGAATCTGGGGGAAGCAAAACTTTAAGTCTATAGCAGAGAGTGTGCTGAAGAAGGGAGAGGTCAGTCAACTCTCTGGAATTCTGCTGTATATGACAGTGTTTTAGGAAATAAAGAAACAGAAAAAGAACATAAATGGAAATAATTCAAATACACACACATGCATGCATACTATGTTTGGGAAATGTTCTTAGATGACTTTTAAGCACCTAACCAAACTGTGCTTGAGTGTGAGTGTGTGTGTGTGTATGTGTGTGTATTTGAGAGAGGGAGTAATGAAGTGATGCTGCTACTGCTAAGTCACTTCAGTCGTGTCCGACTCTGTGTGACCCCATAGACGGCAGCCCACCAGGCTCCACCATCCCTGGGATTCTCCAGGCAAGAACACTGGAGTGGGTTGCCATTTCCTTCTCCAATGCATGAAAGTGAAAAGTGAAAGTAAAGTCGCTCAGTCGTGTCCGACTCTTTGCGACCCCATGGACTGCAGCTGACCAGGCTCCTCCATCCATGGGATCTTCCAGGCAAGAGTACTAGAGTGGGTTACCATTGCCTTCTCCATGAAGTGATGAGCATTATTAAATAATCCTCTGGTCTCAGAATTATATATTTTATCAGTTGCTAAAAGAAAACAGATTTTTGTTTTGCTTAGTTTTTAAAACATTTTTCTTTAGATTTTGTGACAGTACTGTTCTAACAAAGTATTCATTTTTTGCAAATAATAAGTCATATTAAATAATCTTAAAGAAATAATAATCTTAAAGTCTAAAATAAATAGTCTTAAAGGAATCCTAAAATAGAACTGAATACAAATCAGGTAAGTTATTATTTAATAAAGAAGGTATATAAGTTACACATAAGAGGGCCCTTGGTAAATATTTTGAAAATAAGTTTTTTCTCCTGCAGAAATTATTTCTTATATTTAATATAAAGCAAGAAATCTAATTTTATCAAAAATGTGCAAACAGTTTTCATGGCACAGCAGGTTCGTGTGTCGAAACAATCACAGGCAATGTGTAGATATAGTACTTCTCTGGCGCTGCCCCCAGACTCTCTGAAGGAGCATTACTGACCCTTAGGTGGTCGTGAAAATCCAAATCCTGAATCCAGGGTACTCTTAAGAGTCCTTGTGGTTACCTGCCAGTGACCAATGAAGACTTCAGGTCTAGTGCTGGCTGCCTGATGTTTGCAGCAAAATCAGCATTTCTGCATGCCCCCAGACCTTTTCCCTGTGCAATCTTCAGCCCCTCAAGGCTGCAGGCACCAGACCACTGCCCTCAGTATTCAGAAAGATTTGATAAAAAGAGATATTTTGTTTACAAGTGATTACTCTTTCATTGATCACACTGGAAACAATCCATGCTTGGACTGGAAAACAATCTAAGCAAAAATACCTTTCCTGTACTCCAAATAACAACCTGCAGCCCTCATTTGCCAAGTGAAATCACAATATAATCTTCTTTGAAACCAAGAACTCAGATAAGCTCCAAACAATTCTCCCCATGAATCTGAGGCAAACAATTCCTGACCTGATCCTGAGCCACAGAGGAAAATTGTGAAACTGACTTCAGCTGGAGATAAAATCCCAAACTAGTCCACTGATCAGAAATCAATAGTTTATGTAAACGGGTCCAGGGTGGGTAGCTGGCTACTCATTGGAGTGACAAGGATCCTGAGACCTACAGTTTTTTCCCTTCTGCCTTCAACAGCTTCCTCTGTGACCCTCTAAACTTATTACCACATATTTAGCAATAAACATAAAATGAAGATAAACTAGGAACTGATCACAACACTTTTCACCTCTCCACATTTATGCTAGCTTAAGTTACTATTGTGCTTGCCTGGTGGCTCAGTGGTAAAGAATCTGCCTGCCAAAGAAGGAGAGGCAGGTTCAATCCCTGGGTCAGGAAGATCTCCTGGAGTAGGAAATGGCAACCCACTCCAGTATTCTTGCTGGGATAATCCCATGGACAGAGGAGCCTGGCGGGCTACAGTCCATGGGGTCGCAAAAGAGTTGGACACAACTCAAACAACAACACGACAAAATTACTAGGAATTTATCTTCATGCATTGATTTGCTATTTTTTGTGAGCCTCTGTGTGAAGATAATAGCCTGTGTCTTTGGGAGAATAATAATTCTCTGAAAAAGAGAGTGAGCAGGGAGCAAGAGAAGAGAGGCAGGGAAGCACTCTGTGTAGGTGATCACTTTTACTGAAATTGCAGAGCTGTAATTATCCATAAACTGAAAGGTTTAGATGGAACATTTTCAGGTCATTTCTGCAGAACCTCAAGGGCTAGAATTATTTACAATACTTAAATATTTAGGTAAAAATTTCAGGAAGAAAAAACAATGTATCTTTCTTTCAGCATTACTAAACCTAAGGGTTTTAAAACCTCACATAAAAGTGTCACTTAATTACTCTTAGGGAAAAGGTGAGTTCAGAAGGCTTTTTATTATAGTTCAGCTTTCTGGGAAGAAGTAAACTCATGTTAAGCAAATGATAGAGGAAAGTTCTCTATCTCAAAACATGACTAACGGGAGAGCAGTGTTTCTGGATTGGGATGCGCTGTATCAGGGCTACAGGAATTATATACTGTGTCACTGCTGTTCATCATTGGAAGAAACCTAACATTTCCTTAATGGGAAACAATTGCTGCAGAGTGGGCTCTGACGCCTTTATTTGTACTGAGGAGCATAGCTATGTTCACCCTGTAATTACAGTGACACAACAAACCTTGGCAAACGTTGGCACAGCAGAGCAACCTTCATCGTTGCAGAGTCCTGAGATGCCGGAGTTCTTGGAGTCATGCAATCTCTCTCTGGCTCGCATTGACCTTCCGCAGTGTCATTTCCAATACTTCTATGGGGCTGCGGTCCATCACCGTGTCTTAAACTTTCCTGACAGAGAATCCAGAATCAGTTTTTGAGACAGAGGGATCGAACCTCCTCCACAAATCAACCACATTGAAATCTCCAGGTTTAAGAATTTGATTGTGGACACTCACTTTTCAGAAACACTGAGAGATCCCTGAAGCTCCTTCCAGGTCTAACGGTCTATGAGGATCTCAGCTAGTCGTTCTCAATAAAAACAGAGGAGCTGGCATTTGAGAACCACCCAAGGAGCCTTGTCAGAACACAGATTCCTTTTTCTCCCAACCCTCAGTTACGTTGAAGTCTCCAATGGAGTTGGTTGTACATGTGTTTTGAAGTGACTTCCAAAGTAGTTAGAGCCTCCCTAGGCAGCTGCTCTTCTAGAACTTTGATATGCAGGATGCCAGCTCAGGTGCTGCTCATCCAGTCAGTGTTTTGTTTTGTTTTAATGGAGCACCCACCATTTACTTATTCAGAACGTTTTAGTGCTTATTGTTTCCTACTCCCACATATTTCAAGTCAAATAAAACCATCATGCACCTCATAGAATTTTAAGCTCTGAAGATAAAAAAAAAAAAAAGAAAATACAATTTGGTGACACCATGACCCATGACACTTACAGTCTAGTTAAACAAGCAAAAGAAAAACTAAAGAACAGAAACAACAAGGAAAATGCTTCAAAGAAAAGTGGTATGTCAAGCAATCAGGAGACTCCAGTTCCAAAAGGGAGTGTGGTTGAGGCTCAAGTAACAATAAAGTCAGTAGTTGTCTTGAAGAGGAAGACTTCACTCTACTCCTTGAGAAAGCAACAGTGGGATAATACCAAGTAGAGAGAAAGGGAAGGTAGCATAATGTATGGGGAAACTGCTCTCTTAAGAAAACACAAACATTAACAAAACTGTATTGTATTTTTTCTGGAAAATTTAATTTACCTATGGTTTTTGTCAAAAGGCATGCATTTTTATTCTGTTTCTGAAATCAAATTTGTGCATTCTTTGCATATACATCCTTTGCATGTACAATCCTTTGCATGTACAATATTTGCATTCATGTCTACAACCTTGAATTACTATAAGTGCATGGAAATAATTATCCATCTTGAGAACTGACAAATGCATATCCATGTGATAAAGGTAACCATCCTAACCAGTTTACTCTATTAAAAAGGAAGAGTAAGAAAGAGAAGAGGAGAAGGAGAAGAAGGTGGAAGGAGAGAGGGGGGGAAGAGGAGGGGAAGGAGGAAAGACAGAGAAATAAAAGAAGAACAATAAAAATAATAATGGAGGATTTGAGAATAGATGAGCGCTGAAGAACTGATGCTTTTTAACTGTGGTGTTGGAGAAGACTCTTGAGAGTCCCTTGGACTGCAAGGAGATCCAACCAGTCCATTCTGAAGGAGATCAGCCCTGGTATTTCTTTGGAAGGAATGATGCTAAAGCTGAAACTCCAGTACTTTGGCCACCTCATGCCAAGAGTTGACTCCTTGGAAAAGACTCTGATGCTGGGAGAGACTGGGGGCAGGAGGAGAAGGGGACGACAGAGGATGAGATGGCTGGATGGCATCACTGACTTGATGGACGTGAGTCTGGGTGAACTCCGGGAGTTGATGATGGACAGGGAGGCCTGGCGTGCTGCGATTCATGGGGTCGCAAAGAGTCGGACATGACTGAGCGACTGAACTGAACTGAACTGACTACCGTAAGCACCACCAAAATAAAAAACAGAAACAGAGGTGAGTTACCTGCCTGATGAATCTTGCATAAATGAGAAAAATAAGGAAATAGATTGGTCAAAGACCACATGAAACTCAGGAGCATTGAGTGGAGAGTTGTCCGAGATTGTTTACTGTAGGAAACTGGGCTTGGCGCATTCACATGTTTTTCATTTTACTTATACATGGAACTTTCTGGAAGTAACATCTGAAAGTAAGTGGCAAACCAATTTCACCTTAGGTTAGCTAACCTTAAGGGAGAGTGTGCCAAGACTTTGTTTGTTCCATTCCCTAAAAGAAGTGGTAGGAAGCAAGAGGGGGGTCACCCTCAACAAAACTCCGCCACCATTGCTTTGAAAATCACTGAAATTTATGAGACCTGATACCACAATGGTGGGATTCCCGTTGATCTCAAGACTCTAGTAATAGGAAGAGCAGCAAGTTGGGTGGCAGACTCGAATGTGAAGGCTGCAAGGAGGCCTGTCTTCTCTCAGTTCTTTGCCATAATTGATAGGCATACACCAACCTCATCAATAGCTGGCTCCTGGCCCTCAAGTATTAACCTTATACTCATGTTCCCACAGTGTCCTTGGCAGTACAGTCTTCATTCATGGTGAGGGAAACCTTTCCAAGTGAAATAACATATCATGTTTGCCTCCACATGGGAAATATTTGAAATATACCCACTGATGTAAGTTGTAAGGAAATTGGCATATATATTAATTGGTTATAAGTATTATTGCCTATTCATATAATGCTGCACTATGTTATTATTAAAGGCAATTATTTTTATTGCCATTAAAAGATTTTCTCAGTTAAAAGTTAAAGAATGACTAGAAGTATGAAATACAGTATGATCTTATATTCACACATACAGACACACACAATAGACACATTCACATAAAAAACTACACACCATACATACATATACATTCTATAAATATTTGAAGTATGAACTTACACAAATTCATATACTCTTACATTTTTGTATGAACTTACTCAAATTCATATACTCTTATATTTTTGTATGATGATGTTCAAATTCTTCCTAGGAGTCAATAAACCAAAATACTAAGACTTGACCTAAGGATATTGTGGTTATCAGTGATTTTCACTTTTTACCATTTTTTAGCTTTTCAAAGATGTGATTTTTTTCTCCAACTCAAGATGGATTATAAGTAAACAGCAAATGTTTCTTTGAGATATTCATAATTTATATCATCACCCTTCATTTCAAAAAGTTGCCAAGAGTGCATCATGTCCCTGTCAGGAGGAAGCATGAGCTGATGGGCATGTTCAGATGGAGAAGAAGGCTGCTGAAAGGAGAGAGAGGTGGCTGCAGATGCTGCAGGTTGACTGTGCTCCTTCCAGACTCAGCACACCACTCAGATACCAGATCTCATGTCATTTTGCTGCCCAGAGTTTGCCAATTGCCCATGCCAACAGTAATAGATGAAACTTATAGCACTTCTACCACCATAGTCCCCATCCCAAACCATCCTAGGGCAAAAAATGGCATTGCAAACTCTCATGGATCCACATGGTGAAGGGGATTGTGCAGGGCCAGGAAGTAGGCTTGTACCATTGGGGTTGAAAGTTCTAGGGTCCTGAGAACCTTACAGCGGGAAATGAGAGTAGGACTATGCTGAGAAAGAACATGCCCTGTCAGTACCACCAACGCCTAACCCCATGGGGAATAAAAGACTGAAGGAAGACTGGAGTAAGGACCTGTAGGGCTTGAGGTCTAGAGTAAAGATGACAATTGTCCAGGTCTAGTGGTATTATGGTAAATCATTTCTCTTCTGAAAAAATAAAAATTTAAAAGCACTGATTTGTAGGATTTTCAGATTTTAATGACATAATTCTCTATGGCCAACTTTAGGCTGCTAATAGCTACATAAAATAATGCTTGATACTAACCTCTAGCCAGCCAGCACATGCTGACTCTACTTCTTTGTTCCTAGTTTCAGTTCAGTTCAGTTCAGTAGCTCAGTCATGTCCGACTCTTTGCGACTCCATGAATTCAAAAGCAGAGACAGTACTTTTGCTAACAAAGGTCCGTCTAGTTAAGGCTATGGTTTTTCCAGTAGTCATGTATCTATGTGAGAGTTGGACTGTGAAGAGGGCTGAGAACCAAAGAATTGATGCTTTTGAACTGTGGTGTTGGAGAAGACCCTTGAGAGTCCCTTGGACTGCAAGGAGATCCAACCAGTCCATTTTAAAGGAGATCAGTCCTTGGTGTTCTTTGGAAGGAATGATGCTAAAGCTGAAACTCCAGTACTTTGGCCACCTCATGTGAAGAGTTGACTCATTGGAAAAGACTCTGATGCTGGGAGGAATTGGGTGCAGGAGGAGAAGGTGATAACGGAGGATGAAATGGCTGGATGGCATCACCAACTCGATGGACATGAGTTTGAGTGAACTCCGGGAGTTGGTGACGGACAGGGAGGCCTGGTGTTTAGAAATCCTCATAAACAGACAAGTAAAAGAAATAAACATCATTCCCATTACTCAGAGACTGAGATGAGACTAATAAAGGCAATACCCTAAGTCTTTGTAAAATGTCACGGTGCACCCCTATTTTCCACTCACAAAATAGTCAGCAAATGTGCCTCCTTTCTTGATAGCCTCATAAAAGATCCTCCTCCTCCAGGCATATCACTATAGTCTTCAAATTCCTTTTTCTTTTTTAAAATGGAGTGTAGTTGATTTACAATGCTGTGTTAGTTTCTGCTGTGTAATGAAGTGAATCACCTATTTGTTGTTGTTGTTCAGTCACTAAGTCTGTCTGACTCTTTGTGACCCCATGAACTGCAGCTTGCCAGGTTTCCTGTCCTTCACTATCTCCCAGAGTTTCTTCAATTCATGTCCATTGAGTTATTGATGCCATTCAACCCTCACATCCTCTGTTGCTCCTTTCTCTTCCTGCCCTCCATCTTCCCCAGCATCAGGGTCTTTTCCTGATGGTCTTTTCTTCACATCAGGTAGCCAAGAACTGAAGCTTCAGCTTCAACATCAGTCCTTCCAGTGAATATTCAGGGTTAAATTCCTTTAGGATTGACTGGTTTGATCTTGTAGTCCAAGGGATTTTCAAGAGTCTTCTTCAGCACCACAGTTCAAAAGCATCAGTTCTTTGATGCTCAGCTTTCTTTATGATTCAACTCTCACATGACTCCTGGAAAACCATAGCTTTGACTATACAGACCTTTGTCAGCAAAGTGATGTCTTTCATTTTTAATATGCTGTCTATATTTGTCATAGCTTTCCTTCCAAGGAGCAAGCATCTTTTATGGCTGTGGTCACTGTCCATAGTGATTTTGGAACCCAAGAAAATAATCCTGTCACTGCTTCCACTTTCCCCCCTTCTATTTGCCATGAAGAAATGGGACCAGATGTTGTGATCTTCATTTTTTGAATGCTGAGTTTTAAGCCAGGTTTTTCACTCTCCTCTTTTACCTTCTTCAAGAGGCTCTTCAGTTCCTCTTCACTTCCTGCCATTAGGACAGTATAATCTGCATATCTGAGCTTGTTGACATTTCTCCTGGCAATCTTGACTCCAGTTTGTGATTCACCCAGCCTGGCATTTCACATGATGAACTCTGCTTATAAGTTAAATAGGCTGAGTGACAAGATACAGCCTTGTACTCCTTTCCAAATTTTGAACCAGTCTGTTGTTTCATGTAAGATTCTAACTGTTGCTTCTTAATCCACATCCAAGTTTCTCAGGAGACAAGTAAGGTGGTCTGGTATTCTTATCTATTTAAGAATTTTCCACAGTTTGTTATGATCCACAGTCAAAGGCTACACACATACGTATATACCCTCTTTCTTGAGCCTCCCTTCCGCCACCCTATCCCACTCCTCTAGGTCATCAGAACACTGAGCTGAGCTCCCTGTGCTATATTGCAGGTACACACTAGCCATCTATTTTTAAACATGGTAGTGCATATATGTCAATCCTAATCTCCCAATCTGTCCCACCACCACTTCCCCCTCCACCCTCCCCAAATGTGTCCACATGTCTCTATTCTACATCTGTGTCTCTACTCCTGTGGTGGAACTAGGTTCATCTGTACTACTTTTCTAGATTCCATATGCATGTGTTAATATATGATATTTCTTTTTCTCTTTCTGACTTCACTCTGTTAATCTCTAGGTCATCCACATCTATACAAATGACCCAAATTGTTCCTTTTAATGGCTGAATAACATTCCACCTGAAGTAACAGGCAAATTTGGCCTTGGATACAGAATGAAGCAGGAAAAGACTAATAGAGTTTTGCCAAGAGAACTCACTGGTCATAGCAAACACCCTCTTCCAACAACACAAGAGAAGGCTCTACACATGGACATCACCAGATGGTCAACACTGAAATCAGATTGATTATATTCTTTGCAGCCAAAGATGGAGAAGCTCTATACAGTCAGCAAAAACAAGACCGGGAGCTGACTGTGGCTCAGATCATGAACTCCTTATTGCCAAATTCAGACTTAAATTGAAGAAAGTAGAGAAAACTGCTAGACCATTCAGATACGACCTAAATCAAATCCCTTATGATTATATAGTAGAAGTGAGAAATAGATTTAAGGGACTAGATCTGATAGACAGAGTTCCTGATGAACTATGGATGGAGGTTTGTGACATTGTACAGGAGACAGGGATCAAGACCATCCCCATGGAAAAGAAATGCAAAAAAGCAAAATGGCTATCTGAGGAGGCCTTACAAATAGCTGTGAAAAGAAAAGAAGTGAAAAGCAAAAGAGAAAAGGAAAGATATAAGCATTTGAATGCAGAGTTCCAAAGAATAGCAAGGAGAGATAAGAAAGCCTTCCTCAGCGATCAATGCAAAGAAATAGAGGAAAACAGCAGAATGGGAAAGACTAGAGATCTCTTCAAGAAAGTTAAAGATACAAAGGGAACATTTCATGCAAAGATGGGCTCAATAAAGGACAGAAATGGTATGGACCTAACAGAAGCAGAAGATATTAAGAAGAGGTGGCAAGAATACACAGAACAACTGTACAGAAAAGATCTTCATGACCAAGATAATCACAATGGTGTGATCACTCACCTAGAGCCAGACATCCTGGAATGTGAAGTCAAGTGGGCCTTAGAAAGCATCACTATGAATAAAGCTAGTGGAGGTGATGGAATTCCAGTTGAGCTATTCCAAATCCTGAAAGATGATGCTGTGAAAGTGCTGCACTCAATATGCCAGCAAATTTGGAAAACTCAGCAGTGGCCACAGGACTGGAAAAGGTCAGTTTTCATTCCAATCCCAAAGAAAGACAATGCCAAAAAATGCTCAAACTACCACACAATTGCACTCATCTCACACGCTAGTAAAGTAATGCTCAAAATTCTCCAAGTCAGGCTTCAGCAATATGTGAACCATGAACTTCCTGATGTTCAAGCTGGTTTTAGAAAAGGCAGAGGAACCAGAGATCAAATTGCTAACATCCACTGGATCATGGAAAAAGCAAGAGAGTTCAGAAAAACATCTATTTTGCTTTATTGACTATGCCAAAGCCTTTGACAGTGTGGATCACAATCAACTGTGGCAAATTCTGAAAGAGATGAGAATAAGAGACCACCTTACCTGCCTCTTGAGAAAGCTATATGCAGGTCAGGAAGCAACAGTTAGAACTGGACATGGGACAACACACTGGTTCCAAATAGGAAAAGGAGTACGTCAAGGCTGTATATTGTCAACCTGCTTATTTAACTTCTATGCAGAGTATATCATGGGAAATGCTGGGCTGGAAGAAGTACAAGCTGGAATCAAGATTGCCGGGAGAAATCTCAATAACCTCAGATATGCAGATGACACCACCCTTATGGCAGAAAGTGAAGAAGAACTAAAAAGCCTCTTGATGAGAGTAAAAGAGGAGAGTGAAAATGTTGGCTTAAAGCTCAACATTCAGAAAATGAAGATCATGGCATCCAGTCCCATCACTTCATGGGAAATAGATGGGGAAACAGTGGAAAAAATGTCAGACTTTATTTTGGGGGGCTCCAAAATCACTGCAGATGCTAATTGCAGCCATGAAATTAAAAGACGCTTACTCCTTGGAAAGACAGTTATGACCAACCTAGATAGCATATTCAAAAGCAGAGACATTACTTTGCATAACAAAGGTCCATCTAGTCAAGACTATTTTTTTCCAGTAGTCATGTATGGATGTGAGAGTTGGACTGTGAATAAAGCTGAGCGCCGAAGAATTGATGCTTTTGATCTGTGGTGTTGGAGAAGACTCTTGAGAGTCCCTTGGACTGCAAGGAGATCCAACCAGTCCATTCTGAAGGAGTCAGTCCTGGGTGTTCATTGGAAGGACTGATGCTAAAGCTCAAACTCCAGTACTTTAGCCACCTCATGCAAAGAGTTGTCTCATTGGAAAAGACTCTGATCCTGGGAGGGATTGGGGTCAGAAAGAAAAGAGGACGACAGAGGATGAGATGGCTGGATGGCATCACTGACTCAATGGACGTGAGTTTGAGTGACCTCTGGGAGTTGGTGATGAACAGGGAGGCCTGTCGTGCTGCAATTCATGGGGTCACAAAGCATCAGACATGACTGAGTGACTGAACTGATCTGAACTGAACATTCCATTATATATATGTACCACATCTTCTGTATCTATTCATCTGTCAGAGGACACTTAGCTTGTTTTCACGTCCTGGTTATTGTAAATAGTGTTTCAATGAACATTGGGGTACATGTGTCTTTTTAAATTATTTTTTTCTTAGGGTATACACCTGACATAGTGGGATTGCTGAGTAGTTCTATTTTTAGTTTTGTAAGGAAGTTTCATACTCTTCTGCACAGTGCCCGAGTCAATTTACATCTCCACCAACAATACAAGAGGGTTCCATTTTCTATATACCCTTTCCAACATTTATTGTTTGCATATATTTTGATGATGGCTATTCTTACTGGTGTGAGGTGATACTTCGTTTACAGTTTTCATTTGCCTTTCTCTAATAATTAGTGATATTGAGCATCTTTTCATGAGCCCCTTGGACATCTATATGTCTTCTTGGTACAAAACAGAAATATAGATCAATAGTACAGGACAGAAAGTCCAAGATAAACCCACCTATGATAAACCAATGGTCACCAAATCTATGTCAATTAGATTAGGTCACCTAATCTAGGTAACCTATCTAACTCCCTGATGGCTCAGATGGTAAAGAGTCTTCCTGCAATGCAAAAGACTCAGGTTTGATCCCTGGGTTGGGAAGATCCCCTGAAGAAGGAAATGGCAACTCACTCCTGTATTCTTGCCTGGACAATCTCATGGATTGAGGAGCCTGGCAGGCTACAGTCCATGGGTTCACAAAGAGTTGGACACGACTGAGCAACTTCACTTTTTCACTTTCAATCTATGACAAATGAGGCAAAATACAAATGGAGAAAAGATTGCCTCTTCAATACATTTTTCTGGGAAAACTGGACAGCTACATGTAAAAAAATGATATTAGAATACAACCTAAAACAATACACAAAAATAAACTCAAATGGATTAAAGTCCTAAATGTAAGACTGGAGACTATAAACTTCTCAGAGAAAAACATAGTAAAAAAAAAAACTCTCTTATATAAATCACAGCAAGAGCATTCATGATCCACTTCTTAGAGCAACAAAAATAAAAACAATAAAAAATGGGTCTTCATTAAACTTAAAAAGCTTTTGCAACGTGAAGGAAACCATAAAGAAGATGAAAAGCAGCCCTCAGAATAGGAGAAAATATTTACAAATGAAGCAACAGACAAAGGATTAATCCCCAAAATATACAAACAGTTCATGCAGTTCTCTCTCTCTCTCTATTTTATATATATATATATATATATATATATATATATATATATATATGAACATGCAAAATGCCAGACTGGATGAAACACAATCTGGAATCAAGTTTGCTGGGAGAAATTTCAAAAACCTCAAATACACAGATGACACCACCCTTATGGCAGAAAGTGAAGAAGAACTAAAGAGCCTCTTGATGAAAGTGGACAAGGAGAGTGAAAAAGTTGACTTAAAACTCAACACTCATAAAACTAAGATCATGGCATCTGGTCCCATGACTTCACAGCAAATAGATGGGGAAACAGTTGAAACAGTGGAAACAGTGACAGACTTTCTTCTGGGGGGCTCCAAAATCACTGCAGATGGTGACTGCAGCCATGAAATTAAAAGACGCTTGCTCCTTGAAACAAAAGCTATGACCAACCTAGACAGCATATTAAAAAGCAGAGACATTACTTTCCAACAAAGGTCCATCTAGTCAAAGCTATAGTTTTTCCAGCAGCCATGTATGAATGTGAGAGTTGGACTATAAAGAAAGCTTAGCATTGAAGAATTGATGCTTTTGAACTATGGTGTTGGAGAAGATTCTTGAGAATCCCTTGGACTGCAAGCAAATCCAACCAGTCCATCCTAAAGGAAATCAGTCCTGAATATGCATTGGAAGGACTGATGTTGAAGCTGAAACTCCAATACTTTGGCCACCTGATGCAAATAACTGACTCATTTGAAAAGACCCTGATTCTGGGCAAGATTGAAGGTGGGAGGAGACGGGGACGACAGAGGATAAGATAGTTGGGAGACATCACCGATTCAAAGGACATGAGTTTGAGCAAGCTCTCTAAATTGGTGATGGACAGGAAAGCCTGGCATGCTGCAGTCCACGAGGTCGAAAAGAGTCAGACATGACTGAGTGACTGAACTGAACTGATAAAAGAACTCAATCATTTTGGATTCATTTTGATATTTGGCAAAACTAATACAATTATGTAAAGTTAAAAAAAAAAAAAAAAAGAACTCAATCAAAAGACGGGTGGAAGGCCTAAGTAGATATTTCTCCAATGAATTCTTGAGATTATCTTAAGAGGAGTGGAACAAGTGTTTACTATAGGTTGAAAAGAGCTTATAAGATCCAAAGCACTTCTGAATTCCAGTGCAGAGTATGTCTTTAGATATGTGATTTTTGTCAAAGGATTAGAGCACTATAGTTGTTGTTTAGTCACTAAGTCATGGACTCTTTTGTGACCCCATGGACTGTGGCCCATCAGACTCCTCTGTCCATGGGATTTCCCAGGAAAAAATACTGAAATGGGTTGTCATTTCCTTCTTCGGGGGATCTTCTTGACCCAGGGATTGAACCCACGTCTCCTGCATTAACAGGCAGATTCTCTACTACTGAGCCACACGGGAAGTTTTTAGAGGATTGTAGAGTTTTTGAAATTTCAGTTGTAAATTGGTATGGCTATTACCAACCTCAAAGCTATGATTTTTCCAGTAGTCATAAACAGATGTGAGAACTGGACCATAAAGAAGACTGAGTGCTGAAGAACTGATGCTTTCAAATTGTGGTGTGGGAGAAGACTCTTGAGAGTTCCTTGGACAGCAAGGAGATCAAACCAGTCAATCCTAAAGGATATCAACCCTGAATATTCATTGGAAGGACTGATGCTGAAGCTGAAACTCCAGTACTTTGGCCATTTGATGCAAAAAGCTGACTCAGTGGAAAACACCCTGATGCTGGGAAAGATTGAAGGCAGGAGGAAAAGTAGGTGACAGAGAATGAGATGGTTGGATGGGATTACCGACTCAATAGACATGAGTTTGAGTAAACTCCAGGAGATAGTGAAGGACAGAGATGCCTGGTGTGCTGCAGTTCATGGGCTCTCAAAGAGTCAGACATGACTTAGAGACTGAACAGCAGCAACGTTACCAACCTCATAAGGTTGCTGTAAAAATTTAAAGTGACACATGAACACAATTTATAAACTATGAAATATTTTTCAAATATTATATAGCAGTGGCAGTTTTATTTAGCTTGGGTATACAATCAATGGATCAAGAATTTCTGCCTAAAAGGCTTAGGGATAGCATGGGAGGCAGAAGAACTCTCTTGACACCATGTTTTCTTACCAACTGCACTGTTTTCTCATAATGATTTATTTGGAGTGAGTAGAAGGATCTGCTGAACACTGGAGGAGGAATAAAATCCTCTGAGAAGTTCCTTTGCACCCCTACTATATTCAGGGAGTACAAGAAGAAGAAAAAGCACCTGAAGAACTGAAGAGATTCACCACACAGGATTTTCCTTCTTTGAGGAGGTGGTTAGTTTTTAATGCACAGGATCCAAATGTAGAACAGTACACAAAAGTTGCAGCAGCCTTTTAGAATGCTATCCAGTGCTACTGTGTCATTTATGATGAGAGAAAAAAGAATTGCTACACAGGCGCATCTTTTGACTTTTTTTTTTTTTTTAAGAGGGTAGGTAGAATTGACTCCAGCAAGGAATCAGAACCTGTGCATCAATGTCAGGTGTGAGTGAAATTGCAACTTTCTCTCCATCTCCTATTGCTGACAGTCCTTCAGCTCTACCATGTCCCACCTCTTCTCCCTCCTCCAGTCAGTAACTCTTCTTGTCTGCTCACTTGATGCCAGCCTCTATATGCCAGCTGTTGCAGTACTGTACTTTTCAAGATCCTATACTGTAAAATTAAAAATGTCTTCTTTATAAAAAATGACAACCCAAAAAACACCAGTATAATTTTACAACCTAAAAGACAAACATTTATGTGTGTACTTGTGTGAATCTGCACACACTCATAACTATAAATACACACACACACACACACACTACAGTGCTGTTTCTTCCTAAAATGAAAAGGTTAGAGCAGAATTACAAAGAAACCCTGCTCATTCTAGGCACCTGAATCTCAAATAGGTTCTTCAATATTTGGTACTATTGTTTTTCAAAAATATAAAAAAGATTGAGAGTGACTGGATGGAACCTATATTTTGCAGTGAGGACTTGTAAATGTACTTTACTAGAATGACAAAAGAAGCGTTAGCATCTATAAAACAAATTATATATAATGTCTTTGTTTCACTGGGATTAACGTATTCTGTCTCACTAAAGACTGGGCATCAAATGAAGTACTAGAGCTGAATATAGTCAAAGGAAATTCCACCCCTGAGCCATTCACATCCTCTGGGTTTGATGTCAAGGAGTGTCACAGTCATGTCTGTGTGGTTCTGTAGTGCATGGGGCACTTTGTGGTATCAGGGCTCTCATATTTATTCTAATTTGACCTTGATAGTTCTATCTGCAATTCCTAGAGGTCCATACAGTTTTTACAAGGCCCCTAAATGTAACTTTGATTTTCTCTGATTAAATACTGCCTATGCCCATAGAGTCAGAATCACAAAAAATATGACTTTCACTGTGGCCCTCAATAGGCTGTCCAAGCTTATTTCTTGCCAGTGGCAGCTTACCGTGTATTTCACCCTGGGGACTTTTCTTGACTTCACACACAATCAGTTCTCTGCTCTGAAGGACTAACGAGTTGTTTTGTGGTTGGACATTCTCTCCATTTGGTTTCCTTCCCTCTATCTTTCATGAACACTCAAATAAGATAGAGGGAAAGGGAATGAGTCCTCTTCCAAGTGAGTATGATCTGAAGAACTTCCTTGCACAGAAACCCTAGAACATGTATTTCCTATATATTATTTGTGAGTATTCTTTCCATCCTCAGCTGGATATTATTTCAGTTTTCATAGTTCTCTGTGGGATTCTGGAGGTAAGACGTTGAATTTTTAGCAAACACTAATTAATGTAACCCGATTGGCCTTCCATCCTCCCTGTGATGGAATCCCCTGGGCCAGAGGCTGAGTCAAGGGTTCCATTGCTGAAGTCCTCAGTCAGTCCTGCCCTGATGTCCATCACACACACATGCATGCAGGCTAAGTTGCTTCAGTCGTGTCTGACTCTTTGCAACCCCATGGACTATAGCCTGCCAGGCTCCTCTGTCCATGGGATTCTCCAGGCAAGAATATTGGAATGGGTTGCCATGCCCTCCTCCAGGGATCACACACACACACATCCTCTTAAAAATCACCACCCTGTGCAAGATCGCTCTGGAAAACTTACAGAGCAAATGGAAAAATGGGGTTAGTAGCACAATGCTTAATAACTCTGTGACTAAAAAAAGAAAGAGCTAAGAATCTAATAAAAATAGGGACTTCCCTGGTAGTCCAGCAGTTAAGACTTTGTTTTCCAGTACAGGGGGTGTATGTTTGATCGCTGGTCAGGGAGCTAAGATCCCACATGCCTCATGGCCAAAAAAACAAAACATTAAATAGAAACAATATTGTAACAATTCAATTAAGACTTTAAGAATGGTCCACATCAAAAAAAATCTCAATAAAAAAGTAATCTAATGAAAATAATCCCACAACTTTTGTGTATTAATGTGGTTAAAAAACATAGCAATAAATATGACACCTAACCTTGAAAAAGACATACTTGCTTATGGCAGTATTGCTTCAGAACCCTGTGTGCAGAGGAAGAGAATAAAATAGAGACAGAAAAGGGGTGAGAGAAAAAAGCAAAGAGCAATAGAGAAAAAGAACCAGAGGATGACTGCAAACTAGGCTAGGGGTTCAGGGCAGGGAGGAACAGACCTTGTGTTCTGTTTGGAGTAGTCATCTGGGGGCAGTTTTCTGTGGCCACGTTGGGCTTCTTGCAGACAAAATCATCAGTAAAGCAGCTCAGAAGCTTGGTGGTGCTCAGCTGATGCAACTACATCAATTCTATTGGCAAATTTTGGAGAAAGGCCAAGAAGACCCAGCAAAGGAGCCACTTGCCAGCTCCAAGAGAGAGAAGCCCATCCAAGAGCCCATTCACAGGTAAGTTAACCTTAGGCTCTGAGGGTGGCGGGGTGCATGCAGGACTTTCCCTGCCAGGGGCCAGCATCTAGCACTGTCAACTTAAAAACTGAGAGTTATGTCTTATTCAGTGGGAATTTTTAGGAAACTTCAAACCCAGTAGACAGCATCTCAGGTTGCCTTGCGAGAACTGCTCTAAGGAGGCAAGGGAAGGAGCCAGGTTATATAGAAGTTTTACAACAAAGGACAGATAGTCTGCACATCAAAATATTATTGTTAATTAAGGAAAACCAGATATCCCAAGTTAAGGAATTTAGTGTTTTTCTATGTATGGGAAAATATAAGAGTTTGGGCTCACTGAAATCATTCCTTTCATATGTATCTTGACTATCTGGAGCCAATACCTTGTGTTTTTCACATCCTGAGCTCCCTTGGAACTCACTGTAGGAAGTGGCTGCAGTCTGATAGCTGCTCGATTTTAGATTCTCTCCGCCTTCTTCAGTGCCCTAAGAGCTCATCAGCTCACCTTGGAGGGCTGCAATCACTGATGACTATGACACCCTTGTTTACCGATACGGCAGGAAATATTCCATTTCTCAGCATCACAAAGTGTTTACTCATCCAGTGCCTACGCTACCTGGTTTAAGGTCATTTCTGGCTGCTATGAGAGAGGCTGAGGGCACATACTGGGTGCATGCTGTGGTGACTGGCCAGGGATGAGAACAAACCTCAGGAGCCTGTATCAGTACAAGCAGAGTCTGCAGCCAATGAGGATCTCCTCAACCTGTAGCAGAGTTTTGTTTCCAGTTGACCCTCTTGGGTTACAGTGGTCAGGACTGCTTCACAGCCCAAGGTGCTGTGCTGGGCACTTTCAACAATGAAGACTTTCATGGCCCAGGGCTGGTGCCAGCTCCCTCCACACCCATGCCCCATCTGATTACCTTTTCCAAGAAGCATGCTGGTTATCCTTACCAGTTATAGTTACTGTTTAAACTGACATTTGCTGAAGTTCTATGCATTTTTTTTTTAGCTTAAATGTGAATTATGTGTCAGTTCCAACCCTGGCAAATTTAGCTATAATTTGAAAGAATTGTGCTCCATCAAAATGGAGAGCCCAATGGGGTTCCTTTCAAGGATTTGCATTAAATAACAAAAAGAGCTTTTTAGAACTCTTCCAGCTGTTAAAATATTAAAATTCAAGAGCAGTAAAGGCATGCATAAAGGCAAAAGCATCCAGTTTATATGAAATGAAAACTTTTCTTAAAGTTCCTTGAGTATTATTTTTAAAGGAACTGAAGAGCTGTTTTTCAACAACAACAACAAAATCTTCTTCCCTGGCATCTTCAACTCCATCAAACTTCCCTCCCAATGCCTCAATTCACTTTGGAAACAGAAACTGTGCATCTATTCTACCAGCATGTCCCTTATTAAATGAAACAACTGCTCCTGAAAACTTTAGTATTACTTACATGGAGAGAAGGACTGGAAACAGTCTTCTTCACAGAACAGTTTGAAAAGATACATGCACCGCCGGGTTCATAGCAGCATTATTCACAGTAACCAAGACATGGACACAACCTAAATGTCCATTGACAGAGTAATGGATAAAGAAGATGTGGTACATATATGTAGTGAAATATTACTTAGTCATAAAAAAGAACTAAATAATGCTATTTGCAGCAACATGGGTTGCTGAAACTAAGTGAAGTCAGAAAGAGAAAGGTAAATGCCTTATGATATCACCTATATGTGGAATCTAAAATATGACACAAGTCAAACTGTATAGGAAGCAGAAACAGAAGCAGAAACTTAGAAAACAGACTTGTGGCTGCCAAGAGGTCGGGGAGGGGGAGGGATGGATTGGGAGTTTGGGAGTAGCAGGTGCAAATTATTATCTGTAGGATGTATGATCAACAAGGTCCCACTGTATAGCACAGGGAACTCTATTCAACATTCTCTGATAAATCATAATGGAAAAGAATATGAAAAGTATATGTATGTATGTGTATATATCTGAATCACTTTGCTATATAGCAGAAACTAACACAACATTGTAAATCGACTATATTTCAAATAAATAAGCAGTTCTCTTGAAATGTAATTTGAGTAAGTTCAGGTTTAGCAAGCATATAAACCTTGAAATCAACCACAAAGTATTGAGGCGATGATGTGTGCTGTACCACTGCTGTCTGACTCAGTCAGATCTTAGGGTTCAGAAGCTCCTGGCTCCCCCAGAGCCCTGTTAATGGGACACCCAAGATGATCTGTGGGACCTCTCCTATTGCTGTGGGGAATTTGGAAATGCTGAACTATTTCAACACCACCAAGTACCTCACGTCTGTGAGCTGAAAACCAGTTTGCATTGCAATCCAAATTGTCAGAATTATAAACAGTGAAGCACAAAAATCTCCACCCGACAATTTTTTACCTATCTAGATTTGGGAATGTTTTCATAAATGCTTAATGTAACAGGCAAAAGACCTAAAAAATATTGAACAATATTTTTAAAACAAATACACTTTTTCACGAGTGAAAATATAAACATAAACTGTAGCCTGGAAAAGCAATCAGCTGAACTATAAAACCAGGGGAACAAGACAAAGGAGAAGCAGAAATATAAAGCCAGGGGAACAAGACAAAGGAGAAGCAGAATCTGAGAGCCCATTTCTGCAGATGGTTGAGTTGCAGAGGCCTTTGTACAAGATGATTCATAACAATAGTCACAAATCCTACTTCTAGATCCTTTTAAAAGATCCTCCTTTGTTTCATTTACCTTCACACTTTCAGAAGTGCTTTGTTGTTATTTTTACTTGCATAAGTGTCTTTAATCATGAGATTTGTCTTCTTTTCTCACTATACTAGATAAAGGCACATTTTGTACCTACATTGTAAGTGAAAGTGAAGTCGCTCAGTCGTGTCCGACTCTTGGTGATCCCATAGACTGTAGACTACCAGGCTCCTCCGTCCATGGGATTTTCCAGGGAACAGTACTAGAGTGGGTTGCCATTTCCTTCTCCAGAGGATCTTCCCGACCCAGGGATTGAAGCCGGGTCTCCCACGTTGTAGGCAGATGCTTTACCGTCTGAGCCACCAGGGAAACCTAAGAAAGTCTGACAAATGTCAAAGATTTGAAATTAGACCAAGTGTGATTCTGTGACTACAGTAAGCCTAGTTGTCAATAAAGAAACAAAACTGGAAAACCTCTAAATGTAGCAATAATATTTTAAGTAGCCAATGAGTCAAGGAAATAATATATGTTAGAAAATGTTTGTATTAATTAATAGTGAAAACACAACAGATCAAATGATCAAACTCATGAAATACTTTTTTTCTAAATCTGTGCCTAGGGGAAAATAGCTTTAAATACACAGATTAGAAAAGAAGAAAAACTGAAAAATCAGTGAGTACTAAGGAGTTAAAAACCAATAATTATAAAAATTAAGTGAAAAGAAATAGTTAAAACAAGAATAGAAAAAGTTTTATTTCTAGATAACAAAATAGAAAGAATATTTAATGGAGAGGGATAATGTTTTCATCAAAATCTTCAGAAGATTAAAAATATGATAAACTACTCACAATGCTGATCACAAAAAAGAAAGGTACAAACAATATTAAGAACCAAAAGGGGAAAAGCTACAGCTATAATAGAAATGAAAATGATAATCAGAATATTATTTAAAAATTCATGGCAATAATTTTGGACTCATTTCTAGAAAAATGCAACTAACCAAAACTCAAACAGTAACAAGTAAAATTTTCAAGTATCCTGTAATAAAGCTCATTCTACAAAGAAATCTTTGAAATCAGAGACCTTCACTAGAGAACTGTTAAAAACATTAATAAAGAAGTAACATGAATGTTACACATATTTTTTCAGAGTATAGAAAATGGAGGAAAATTTGCCAACTTTATTAATGACAACAAAATAACCTGCACACCAAAACTTGTACTGAAGATTAAAATAAGATAAAATTTTAGATCAATTCTTCTCATGAATACAGATACAATATTCTAAAAGTAGTGGCAAAATGAATAAACAAATATATGAAAATGATACTAGATCATAAAGAAGTTTATGTATATTTCTATTAACTTCAGGGATGTAAAGTTGGTTTAAAATTGAAAAATTAATCAATATAAATCACTACATTAACAGAAAAAGGAGAAAAAATGCATAACTTTCCCAAGAAATACATGAAAATAATTACATAAAATCTAGTCCCTATTTAGGAGTGCAATTTTCAGCTGAGATGTAAGAGAAAGGAGCACCTTTAATCTGAGAAAAGATACTTACTATCAAATTTAATCAAACCATACTTTTTAATATATAAAACACTGGAAAATTTGCTCAAAGGCCAGAGGTAAGATAAGAATGTCCATTATCAATATGCATAGTCAACTTTTTACTTGAGTTCAGTTGCTGAGTCATTGTCCAACTCTTTGCGACCCTATGGATACAGCATGCCAAGCTTCCCTGTCCATCACTAACTCCAGGACCTTGCTCAAAGGTCCTTGATAGACCATGTCCATCAAGTCGGGGATGCCATCCAACCATCTCTCCCTCTGTCATCCCCGTATCCTCCTGCCTTCAATCTTTCCCAGCATCAGAGTCTTTTCCAGTGAGTCAGTTATTCACATCAAGTGGCCAAAGTACTGGAGCTTCAGCTTCAGCATCAGTCCCTCCAATGACTATTCAGGACTGATTTCCTTTAGGGTTGTCTGGCTTGATCTACTTGCAGTCGAAGGGACTCTCAAGAGTCTTCTGCAACACCATAGTTCAAAAGCATCAATTCTTCAATGTTCAGCTTTCTTTATAGTCCAACTTTCACATCCATACATGACTACTGGAAAAACCATAGCTTTGACTAAATGGATTTTTGTTGGCAAAGTAATGTCTCTGCTTTTTAATATGCTGTCTAGATTGGTCATAGCTTTTCTTCCAAGGAGCAAGTGTCTTTTGATTTCATGGCTCCTGTCACCGTCTGCAGTAATTTTGGAGCCCAGGAAAATAAAGTTTCTCACTGTTTCCATTGTTTCCCCATCTGTTTGCCACGAAATCATGGGACTAGATGCCATGATCTTGGTATTCTGAATGTTGAGTTACAATGTAAAAGTGCTTCACTCAGTATACCAGCAGATTTGGAAAACTCAACAGTGGCTACAGGACTGGAAAAGGTCAGTTTTCATTCCAATCCCAAAGAAAGAAAATGCCAAAGAATGCTCGAACTATTGCACAATTGCTCACATCTCACATGCTAGTAAAGTAATGCTCAAAATTCTCCAAGCCAGGCTTCAATAGTACGTGAACTGTGAACTTCCAGATATTCAAGCTGGATTTAGAAAAGGCACAGGAACCAGATAAAAATTAGCAACATCTGTTGGATTATCAAAAAAGCAAGAGAGTTCCAGAAAAACATCTATTTCTGCTTTATTGACTATGCCAAAGCCTTTGACTGCATGGATTACAACAAACTGTGGAAAATTCTTCAAGAGATGGGACTATCAGACCACCTGACCTGCCTCCTGAGAAATCCGTATGCAGGTCAAGAAGCAGCAGTTAGAACTGGACATGGAACAAAAGACTGGTTCCAAATTGAGAAAGGAGTACCTCAAGGATGTATATTGTCTTCCTGTTTATTTCACTTATATGGTGAGTACATCATGAGACATGCTGGACTGGATGAAACACAAACTGGAATCAAGATTGCCAAGAGAAATATCAATAACCTCATATGTGCAGATAACACTACCCTTATGGCAGAAAGTGAAGAAGAGCTAAAGAGCCTCTTGATGAAAGTGAACAACGAGAGTGAAAAAGTTGGCTTACAACTCAACATTCAGAAAACGAAGATCATGGCATCTGGTCCCATCACTTCATGGGAAATATATGGGGAAACAGTGGAAACAGTGACAGACTTTATTTGGGGGGGCTCCAAAATCACTGCAGATGGTGACTGTAGCCATGAAATTAAAAGACTCCTGCTCTTTGGAACAAAAGCTATGACCAACCTAGATAGCATATTAAAAAGCAGAGACATTACTTTACCAACAAAGGTCAAAGCTATAGTTTTTCCAGTGGTCATGTATGGATGTGAGAGCTGGACTATAAAGAAAGCTGAGCGGCAAAGAACTGATGCTTTTGAACTGTGGTGTTGGAGAAGACTCTTGAGAATCCCTTGCATAGTAAGGGGATCCAACCAGTTCATCCTAAAGGAGATCAGTCCTGAATAGTCATTGGAAGGACTGATGCTGAAGCTGAAACTCCAATATTTTGGCCACCTGATGCAAATAACTGATTCATTTGAAAAGAGCCTGATGCTGGAAAAGATTGAAGGTGGGAGGAGACAGGGACCACATAGGATGAGATGGTTGGATGGCATCACCATTTCAATGGACATGAGTTTGAGTAAACTCTGGGAGTTGGTGATGGACAGAGAGGCCTGGTGTGCTCCACTCCATGGGGTCATAAAGACTCAGACAGGACTGAGTGACTGAACTGAACTCAACTGTAGCTTAAGCCAACTTTTTCACTCTCCTCTTTCACTTTCATCAAGAGACTCTTTAGTTCTTCTTTGCTTTTATGTGAGGTGCTGACTAACGTGATTAAGTCAAGAAGAAAGAAACAGTATGAATACTGAATAAAAGAAAAGAAACTATCCATGGATGACATGAACATGTATGAAAAACATCCTAAAGAATCCACCACTACATCAGGATATCATTCACTGAAATTATCAAAATATCTGGGTACAATTTATCATTTAAAAATAAATTGTGTTCATATCTACTAGTCACAGAAAATTACAAAAAGCAATTTTAAATGATAATTGCTACATAGCAAATAAAACAAACAGTTAAGTATAAAGCCATCTAGACTTTATAAGACTTCACAAGACCTACAAAACTGTATTGAAAGTGATAATATTTAAGCAAACTCAAATAAAGAGAAGGATATATCATCTTTAAGGATAAGAATAATCAGCACTGTAGGGGTGTCAGTTTTCCTCAAACTGAGTCTACAATTCCAGTTTTCATCCTACATAAATCCTCCTTGGTTTTTGTTTTTACTTTTTGCTAAAGTTTACAAGCTTATTCTAAAAAATGTATATGGAATACAATGTCCAGGAATAACCTAAATAATCTGATTTTTTTTAAAAGAGCAATGTTTGAACACTCAAACTATCTGATATCAGTATTTATTGTAAAGGCATATTATATTACTTAAAGCATTGCAGTATTGGCACAAGGACAGATAAATAGTGCAATGAAAACTTCCTAAACAGAGACAAGCATAAATGAGCACTTGAATTTTTGACAGAGATGACACAATGGAACATGGGAAATAAAAGTTATTTAAAGTAAACAGTACTGAGTAAATTGGGTATACATATTAGATCTGAATGTGAAAATTAAATGGAGTAAGCATCTAGAAAAGTACATAGTACAAAGCTATCGCTCAAACAGAATATACTACACGAAGACAATCAGAAAAATTTGAGCAACTAGACTTCTTAAAATCTTCTGTTCATCCAAAATTATTAAGAAGACATGTTGCAGAGTGGGGGTGGAAGAAGAACTCTTCTTACATGTAAGTAGCAAAAGACTCATTCAGAATATGTTTTTCAAATCATTAAGAAAAGAGTGATATAGTAGCCCAGTTTTTAAGTGAGGAAAAGTCATAGATAAGTACTTAACAAAAGATAGTACCAAAATGACCAATAGCAATAAGAAAATATACTCAAAAATTAAGCCACAATGATTTATCATTCTACTGTTTTGTTCTCATTTAAATTCTAAAATTAAGAAAACTAGGAATAATGAATATAAGTGAGGGTGTGGGACACCTGTAACTCCTTTGTGTTGAGTATGTAAATAGATAAAACCATTTGAAAAGCTGCTGACAGTATTTATCAAAGCTAAACACACACATTTGTTCAGCAGATTCATGCCCCTGTATCTATTAACAGTCAACAGAAATCTTACATTTGTCCCAGAGATACAAAAGAAGGGCCGTTTCACTGTTACTTTGAACAATGAATAGTGTAATGATAAAACTGGGATGAATACAATCTTTCCTCAATAGCAGAATGGAAACACAATCTGTAAAACATACAATCCTGAATGGAACATTGTGCATCAGTGCAAATGGGATGAGCTGCTCTCCATACACAGCATGGGCACACCCCACAGACACACCTGGTGCTTGCAAACCAAACACCACGCCTGCACACTGATGACCACGCTGAGCTCAACACCAGGCAAGAGGACTCTGAGGTCTGGAGGGGAGGTGCTTGGTTCCCTTGCTGAGGATAGGGGCTCTGTGACTGAGTGGCCATGGGAGAGACATCTGGCCTGGGATGATCTCCTACTTCTCCACTACTGTAGTGAGAACATGCCACGTTCAGGGTTCAATAAGTTAGAATGTTAAAATTCCAGTAAAGCATATTGAAAAAGTGGAGTTGAATAGATTGATTAATAAGGAGTTGATGTGTTTGACTGCTGACAGTTTCTAAGCCTCATCTCTCCCTCTTCCCCTTGTGCCCACTTCTGGTCAGTAGACAAAGCAGCCAGATGCTTTCTCCTTTAGAGAGGACAGGAGATTAAAATTTCAAAAGTCCCTGAGTGTATGGGGGAACCCTCGTAAGCCCCAGCACCCACCACAATAGAAGCTCAGTCTGGTCTCCTTTCCTGGCTGTCCCAGGCTATTTGGGGCCCAAGTTTTGAGTAATATAATGAATTAAATGATTGTAAGTAAAAGTGACTCAGTTGTGTCCTACTCCTTTGTGACCCCATGGACTATAGCCTGCCAGGCTCCTCTGTCTATGGAATTCTCCAGGCAAGAATACTGGAGTGGGTAGCCATTCCCTTCTCCAGGAGATCCTCCCCACCCAGGGATCAAACCTGGGTCTCCTGCATTGCACTTAGATTCTTTACCATCTGAGCCAGTTGAATATTTGTGCCTCCCACACCCGAGGCCAGGGGCAGCGGCCAGGAGGAGCAACCCCACACCCGAGGCCAGGGGCGGCGGCCAGGAAGACTATCCCCATGTCCAAGAAGCAGTGGCTGTGCGAGCGCAAGAAGGCCTAGAGGAGCTATCCCACATTGAAGGTCAGGAAGGGTGGCAGTGAGGAGAAACCCCTTGTCCAAGGTAAGGACCAGTGGCTACATTTGCTGGAGCAGCCGTGAAGGGATACCCCATGCCCAAGGTAAGAGTAACCCAAGTAAGATGGTAGGTGTTGCAAGAGGGCATCAAAGGGCAGACACACTGAAACCAGAATCACAGAAAACTAGTCAACCTAATTACACTAGGACCACAGCCTTGTCTAACTCAATGAAACTAAGCCATGCCCGTGGGGCAACCCAAGACAGGCAGGTCATGGTGGAGAGATCTGACAGAATGTGGTCCACTGGAGAAGGGAATGGCAAACCACTTCAGTATTCTTGCCTTGAGAACCCCATGAACAGTATAAAAAGGCAAAATGATAGGCTACTGAAAGAGGAACTCCCCAGGTCAGTAGGTGACCAATATGCTACTGGAGATCAGTGGAGAAATAACGCCAGAAAGAATGAAGGGATGGAGCCAAAGCAAAACCAATATCCAACTGTGGATGTGACTGGTGATAGAAGCAAGGTCCGATGCTGTAAAGAGCAATATTGCAGAGGAACCTGGAATGTCAGGTCCATGAATCAAGGCAAATTGGAGTGGTCAAACAAGAGATGGCAAGAGTGAATGTCAACATTCTAGGAATCAGCAAACTGAAATGGACTGGAATGGGTGAATTTAACTCAGATGACCATTATATCTACTACTGTGGGCAGGAATCCCTCAGAAGAAATGGAGTAGCCATCGTGGTCAACAAGAGTCCAAAATGCAGTACTTGGATGCAATCTCAAAACCGACAGAATGATCTCTGTTCATTTCCAAGGCAAACCATTCAATATCACAGTAATCCAAGTCTATGCCCCAACCAGTAACACTGAAGAAGTTGAAGTTGAACGATTCTATGAAGACCTACAAGACCTTTTAGAACTAACACCCAAAAAAGATGTCCTTTTCATTATAGAGGACTGGAATGCAAAAGTAGGAAGTCAAGAAACACCTGGAGTAACAGGCAAATTTGGCCTTGGAATACAGAATGAAGCAGGGCAAAGACTAATAGAGTTTTGCCAAGAAAATGCACTGGTCATAGCAAACACCCTCTTCCAACAAGACAAGAGAAGACTCTACACATGGACATCACCAGATGGTCAACACTGGAATCAGATTGATTATATTCTTTGCAGCCAAAGATGGAGAAACTCTATACAGTCAACAAAAACAATACCAGGAGCTGACTGTGGCTCAGATCATGAGCTCCTTATTGCCAAATTCAGACTTAAATTGAAGAAAGTAGGGAAAACCACTAGACCATTCAGGTATGACCTAAATCAAATCCCTTATGATTATACAGTGGAAGTGAGAAATAGATTTAAGGGCCTAGATCTGATAGATAGAGTGCCTGATGAACTTTGGAATGAGGTTCATGACATTGTACAGGAGATAGGGATCAAGACCACCCCCATGGAAAAGAAATGCAAAAAAAGCAAAATGGCTGTCTGGGGAGGCTTTACAAATAGCTGTGAAAAGAAGAGAAGAGAAAAGCAAAGGAGAAAAGGAAAGATATAAGCATCTGAATGCAGAGTGCCAAAGAATAGCAAGGAGAGATAAGAAAGCCTTCTTCAGTGATCAATGCAAAGAAATAGAGGAAAACAACAGAATGGGAAAACTGGAGGTCTCTTCAAGAAAATTAGAGATACCAAGGGAATATTTCATGCAAAGGTGGGCTCAATAAAGGACAGAAATGGTATGGACCTAACAGAAGCAGAAGATATTAAGAAGAGGTGGCAAGAATACACAGAAGAACTGTACAAAAAAGATCTTCATGACTCAGATAATCATGATGGTGTGGTCGTTGACCTAGAGCCAGACATCCTGGAATGTGAAGTCAAGTGGGCCTTAGAAAGCATCACTATGAACAAAGCTAGTGGAGGTGATGGAATTCCAGTTGAGCGATTTCAAATCCTGAAAGATGATGCTGTGAAAGTGATGCACTCAATATACCAGCAAATTTGGAAAACTCAGCAGTGGCCACAGGACTGGAAAAGGTCAGTTTTTATTCCAATCCCAAAGAAAGGCAATGCCAAAGAATGCTCAAACTACCGCACAATTGCACTCATCTCACATGCTAGTAAAGTAATGCTCAAAATTCTCCAAGCCAGGCTTCAGCAATACGTGAGCCATGAACTTCCTGATGTTCAAGCTGGTTTTAGAAAAGGCAGGGGAACCAGAGATCAAATTGCCAACATCCACTGGATCATGGAAAAAGCAAGAGAATTGCAGAAAAGCATCTATTTCTGCTTTATTGACTATGCCAAAGCCTTTGACTGTGTGGATCACAATAAACTGTGGAAAATTCTGAAAGAGATGAGAATACCAGACCACCTGACCTGCCTCTTGAGGAATCTGTATGCAGGTCAGGAAGCAACAGTTAGAACTGGACATGGAACAACAGACTGGTTCCAAATAGGTAAAGGAGTACGTCAGGGCTGTATATTGTCACCCTGCTTATTTAACTTATGTTCAGAGTACATCATGAGAAACGCTGGACTGGAAGAAACACAAGCTGGAATCAAGATTGTCAGGAGAAATATCAATCACCTCAGATATGCAGATGACACCACCCTTATGGCAGAAAGTGAAGAGGAACTAAAAAGCCTCTTGATGCAAGTGAAAGTGGAGAGTGAAAAAGTTGGCTTAGATCTCAACATTCAGAAAATGAAGATCCAGTCCCATCCAGTCCCATCACTTCATGGGAAATAGATGGGGAAACAGTGGAAACAGTGTCAGACTTTATTTTTCTGGATTCCAAAATCACTGCAGATGGTGACTGCAGCCATGAAATTAAAAGACGCTTACTCCTTGGAAGGAAAGTTATGACCAACCTAGATAGCATATTGAAAAGCAGAGACTGTACTTTGCCAACAAAGTCCGTCTAGTCAAGGCTATGGTTTTTCTGTGGTCATGTATGGATGTGAGAGTTGGACTGTGAAGAAGGCTGAGCACCAAAGAATTGATGTTTTTGAACTGTGGTGTTGGAGAAGACTCTTGAGAGTCCCTTGGACTGCAAGGAGATCCAAGGAGATCAGCCCTGGGATTTCTTTGGAAGGAATGATGCTAAAGCTGAAACTCCAGTACTTTGGCCACCTCATGCGAAGAGTGGAAAAGACCTCATGGAAAAGACTCTGATGCTGGGAGGGATTGGGGGCAGGAGTAAAAGGGGATGACAGAGGATGAGATGGCTGGATGGCATCACTGACTTGATGGACGTGAGTCTATGTGAACTCCAGGAGTTGGTGATGGACAGGGAGGCCTGGCGTGCTGCAATTCATGGGGTCGCAAAGAGTCGGACAAGACTGAGTGACTGAACTGAACTGAACTGGTGTTGGGGACTTTGGGAAGGGATTAGGTATAATTGAGGCCATAATATGGCTCTCGTTATGGGGTTAGTGTCCTTATAAGATCTCTCTCTCTTTCTTCATGTTCACACACTGGGGAAAGCCATGTGAAGATACAACCAGAAGGTGGCCATCTGCACACCAATAGAGCCCTGACCAGGAACTGTTTCTTCTGGTGCCTTCATCTTTGACTTCCGGCTCCCAGAACTGTGAGAAATAAATGTCTGCTATTTCAGCTGCCCATGGTGGCATTTTGTTATGGTAACACACGAACTGATTGAGAAGGGAGGGCAATCCTCCTGCTTTTACATAGTACCTGTGATAATATATTGAGTGATATCTAACAAGCATTAAAACAAACAAAAAAAGGTCAGTTTACATAACTGTGTGTATTTCCTTCTATCTGGTCTTCATATTTATAGAAAAATAATTGGAGACACACAAACATATTTGTATAGGGTTTGGTTACAAAGCAGAAACTACCTGCCTTTTTAGAGGACTCACAAGAAATTGGAAAGTATACTTAATGCTGAGCTATTTGCAAGGCCTCCTCAGACAACCATTTTTTTTTTTTGCATTTCTTTTTCTTGGAGACGGTCTTGATCACTGCCTCCTGTACAATCTCACGAACCACTATCCATAGTTTTTCAGGCACTCTGTGTATCATTTCTAGTCCCTTAAATCTATTTCGCACTTCCACTGTATAATTGTTAAGGATTTGATTTAGGTCATACCTGAATGGTCTAGTGGTTTTCCTTACTTTCTTCAATTTAAGTCTGAATTTGGCAATGAGGAGTTCATGATCTGAGCCACAGTCAGCTCTCAAGAAAGAGAGCTTCTCCATCTTTGGCTGCAAAGAATATAACCAGTTTGGTTTTGGTATTGACCATCTGCTAATGTCCATGTGTAGAGTCTTCTTCTTGTGTTGTTGGAAGAGGATGTTGGCTATGATCAGTGCATTCTCTTGGCAAAACTCCATTAGTCTTTGTCCTGCTTCATTCTGTACTCCAAGGACAAATTTACCTGTTACTCCAGGGGTTTCTTGACTTCCTACTTTTGCATTCCAGTCCCCTATGAGGAGAAGGACATCTATTTGGGTGTAAGTTCTAGGTCTTGTAGGTCTTCATAGAGCCATTCATCTTCAGCTTCTTTAGCACTACTGGTTGGGTCATAGACTTGGATTACTGTCATATTGAATGGCTTGCCTTGGAAACGAACATTCTATAGACATAGAGATCTCTTCAAGAAAATGAGAGATAAAAATGGAACATTTCATTCAAAGATGGGCATGATAAAGGACAAAAATTGTATGGACCTAACAGTAGCAGAAGATATTAAGAAGAGGTGGGAAGAATACACAGAAGAACTATACAAAAAACATCTTTATGACCACAAAACCACAATGGTGTGATCACTCACCTAGAGCAAGACATCCTGGAATGTGAACTCAAGTGGGCCTTAGGAAGCATCACTACGAACAAAGCTAGTGGAGGTGATGGAATTCCAGGTGAGCTATTTCAAATCCTAAAAGATGATGCTGTTGAAGTGCTGCACTCAATATGCCAGCAAATTTGGAAAACTCAGCAGTGGCCACAGGACTGGAAAAGGTCAGTTTTCAATCCAATCCCAAAGAAAGGCACTTTGGGAACACAAATAATGTTCAAGCTACTGCACAATAAACTCATCTCACATGCTAGCGAAATAATGCTCAGAATTCTCCAAGCCAAGCTTCAACAGTTCATGAAGTTCATGAACCATGAACTTCCACATGTTCAAGCTGGATTTAGAAAAGGCAGAGAAACCAGAGATCAAATTGTCAACATCCGTTGGATCATCAAGAAAGCAAGAGAGTTCCAGAAAATGATCTACTTCTGCTTTATTAACTACACTAAAGCCTTTGACTGTGTGGATCACAACAAACTGTGGAAAATTCTTAAAGAGATGGGAATACCAGACCACTTGACCTGCCCCTTGAGAAATTTGTATGCAGGTCAGGAAGCAATAGTAGAACTGGACATGGAACAACAGACTGGTTCCAAATCGAGAAAGGAGTACATCAAAGATGTACATTGTCACCTTGCTTATTCAACTTCTGTGCAGAGTACATCATGTGAAATGCCAGGCTGGATGAAGCACAAGGTGGAATCAAGATTTCCAGGAAAAATATCAATAACCTCAGGTATGCAGATAACACTACCCTTATGGGAGATAGCAAAGAAGAACTAAAGAACCTCTTGATGAAAGTAAACAAGGAGGGTGAAAAGTTGGCTTAAAACTCAACATTCAGAAAACTAAGATCATGGCATCAGGTCTCATTAGTTCAGTTCAGTTTAGTCACTCAGTCATGTCTGACTCTTTGCAACCCCATGAATCGCAGAACACCAGGCCTCCCTGTCCATCACCAACTCCCAGAGATTACCCAAACTCATGTGCATTGAGTCAGTGATGCCATCCAGCCATCTCATCCTCTGTCATCCCCTTCTTCTCCTGCCCCCAATCCCTCCCAGCATCAGGGTCTTTTCCAATGAGTCAACTCTTCGTATGAGGTGGCCAAAGTATTGGAGTTTCAGCTTCAGCATCAATTCTTCCAATGAACACACAGGACTGATCTCCTTTAGATGGACTGGTTGGATCTCCTTGCAGTCCAACGGACTCTCAAGAGTCTTCTCCAACACCACAGTTCAAAAGCATCAATTCTTCAGCACTCAGCTTTCTTCACAATCCAACTCTCACATCCATACATGACCACTGGAAAAACCATAGCCTTGACTAGACAGACCTTTGTTGCCAAAGTAATGTCTCTGCTTTTTAATATGCTATCTATGTTGGTCATAACTTTCCTTCACTTCATGGCCAATAGATGGAGAAACAGTGGAAACAGTGACAGACTTTATTTTGGGGGGCTCCAAAACACTGCAGATGGTGACTGCAGCCATGAAATTAAAAGACACTTGCCCCTCGGAAGAAAAATTACTACCAATCTAGACAGCATATTGAAAAGCAGAGACATTACTTTGCCAACAAAAGTCTGTCTTGTCAAAGCTATGGTTTTTCCAGTAGTCACATATGGATGTGAGATTTGGACTATAAAGAAACCTGAGCACCAAAGAATTGATGCTTTAAAAATGTGGTGTTGGACATCTAGGTTGCTTCCATGTCTTGGCTATTATAAACAGTGCTGCGATGAACATTGGGGTACACGTGTCTCTTTCCCTTCTGGTTTCCTCAGTGTGTATGCCCAGCAGTGGGATTGCTGGATCATAAGGCAGTTCTATTTCCAGTTTTTAAGGAATCTCCACACTGTTCTCCATAGTGGCTGTACTAGTTTGCATTCCCACCAACAGTGTTAGAGGGTTCCCTTTTCTCCACACCCTCTCCAGCATTTATTATTTGTAGACTTTTGGATTGCAGCCATTCTGACTGGTGTGAGATGGTACCTCATTGTGGTTTTGATTTGCATTTCTCTCATAATGAGTGATGTTGAGTGTTTGTTAGCCATCTGTATGTCTTCTTTGGAGAAATGTCTATTTAGTTCTTTGGCCCATTTTTTGATTGGGTCATTTATTTTTCTGGAGTTGAGCTGTAGGAGTTGCTTGTATATTTTTGAGATTAGTTGTTTGTCAGTTGCTTCATTTGCTATTATTTTCTCCCATTCTGAAGGCTGTCTTTTCACCTTGCTAATAATTTCCTTTGATGTGCAGAAGCTTTTAAGGTTAATTAGGTCCCATTTGTTTATTTTTGCTTTTATTTCCAATATTCTGGGAGGTGGGTCATAGAGGATCCTGCTGTGATGTATGTCAGAGAGTGTTTTGCCTATGTTCTCCTCTAGGAGTTTTATTGTTTCTGGTCTTACATTTAGATCTTTAATCCATTTTGAGTTTATTTTTGTGTATGGTGTTAGAAAGTGCAGATGTCCATCAGCAGATGAATGGATAAGAAAGCTGTGGTACACATACACAATGGAGTATTACTCAGCCATTAAAAAGAATACATTTGAATCAGTTCTAATGAGGTGGATGAAACTGGAGCCTATTATACAGAGTGAAGTAAGCCAGAAAGAAAAATACCAATACAGTATACTAATGCATATATATGGAATTTAGAAAGATGGTAACAATAACCCTGTGTACGAGACAGTAAAAGAGACACTGATGTATAGAACAGTCTTATGGACTCTGTGGGAGAAGGAGAGGGTGGGAAGCTTTGGGAGAATGGCATTGAAACATGTAAAATATAATGTATGAAATGAGTTGCCAGTCCAGGTTCGATGCACGATACTGGATGCTTGGGGCTAGTGCACTGGGACGACCCAGAGGGATGGTATGGGGAGGGAGGAGGGAAGAGGGTTGAGGATGGGGAACACATGTATACCTGTGGCGGACTCATTTTGATATTTGGCAAAACTAATACAATTATGTAAAGTTTAAAAATAAAATAAAATTAAAAAAAATAAATAAATTTGAAAAAAAAAAAAATGTGGTGTTGGAGAAGACTCTTGAGAGTCTCTTGGACTGCAAGGAGATCCAACCAGTCCATCCTAAAGGAGATGAGTCCTGAATATTCATTGGAAGGACTGATGTTGAAGCTGAAACTCCAATACTTCGGCCACCTGATGCAAAGAACTTACCCATTGGAAAAGACCCTGATGCTGGGAAAGATTGAAGGCAGGAGCAGAAAGAGATGACAGAGGATGAGATGGTTGGATGGCACGACAGACTCGGTGGACATGAGTTTGAGCAAGGTCCTAGAGTGGTTGATGGACAGCGAAGCCTGGCATCCTGCAGTCCATGGGATCACAAACTGAGTGACTTAACGGCACTGAACTGTTTTAACTCTGAGGAGCGATGAAATTATGTTATCATGGTAAAAATTTTGGTAACATTGTCATTTTTGTTTTCCTGTGTTTGCTTATTATTTCTCAAGTTAAAATAATCTAAAAAAAAAGCAAATGCAGTTTAGTTCACTCTTAAAAAGGAAAAGAAATAGAAAGTAATGGTCATTTGCAGTAAATAAAAGTACAAGCGAAATGAGTGCAGTATTTTAGAATACATGACACGTAACACTTTTACTTTTGCAGGCGCTACAGAAAAGGCATTCCCCTGAGGTGTTAAACATGCAGTGAGTCAAGGTGAGAATGAAAATTCTCATGCGGCAAATAGCCAAATTTTATCTCTTTTTATCATCCTTTGGAAAATATATTTTTAGGATATATACTGCTAATGTTACTGCTACTTTCTTCCTTCTGTGTACTTAAAAACTCAAATACTGAAGAAATAAACAAAATAAGTATAAACCAGAGATGTCCTTGAGCTTCTCCAGACAGTATGTTCTTTCATGGAGCACATTTAGGCAAGATTTCTCTTTGTACTACTATGCTTCATCATTTAAGCAACAAGCTAATCCCAAGACTTGCACACTGGCTGGAGTTAGTGGAATGATGCTCTCTTATTTCTGATATAATGGGGTTAGAGCAGATGATCTTCAAGACCACTTCCAGATGAAACAGTTCAGTATCCAAGGAAACACACACCTATACAATTGTCCTGTGTGTGTCTCAATTCTTGCAGAATTACAAGTGTTGCACTTAGAATCATTTTGAGATAAAATACTAGAGAATCTTCACAAGGGAATGTAGGCATCATCTCTAGCCATGTCTGGTCCTCTATCCACTTCACTAAATGTACTTTTCTGAATTTAAAAGGTGTGCATCCATCTAAAACTTTGGATGTCAACTACTTTCAAAGCAGAAATTAGCTTTATTTTCTGTCTGAAGAATTTGGGCAAAGCAACATTTGGAATCCTCACATTTGGAGGTTAAGTTTCTGCCAAATATAGAAGTTCCCATTTATATTTCAATGGAACTTATTCAAATAAGTCTTATTTATTCAAGGATCAATGCTGCATTTGTAGACTATGTCCCTAACTAAGGACTCAGTATCAAAATAAATTATATATAATCTATATATCTATATGGCATCAGTATATCATGAAAGTTTAAATAAAATTAAAATTGCCAAAATTAAAAGGACAAGTCCATTTCAGAGTAGTTAACAAACCAATTAAATAGCTCACCAAATAATCAGACAGGTCAAGGTTCAGCCTAGATGCTCAATCTTTTCCCACAAACTTCCTCCTTCCTTGGTAATGCTTTTCACAGTGCTGTTCTCTCTCCTAAATAAACTGCATCTGTCCTTCAGGTATCCACTTAATATCAGCTTTCATGGAGATGACTCTGACACTCAAGTGAATTTGCCTTTGTGGTGTGCCTGCTTCTCCTACCTACCTCCCCATCATGATACTGGTCACAGTTTTGTAAAGAATTTGTTTAATTTTCCCTTTGACCTGACTATGGGCAAAGAGCACTGGTAATCTACTATCTTGATCTAAACCAGAGATCCTTAATGAAATTGCCATTTCTGATGTAGTACATATGTTATCCAGGCTTCCTTGGTAGCTCAGACAGTAATGAATCTGCTGGCAATACAGGAGACTCAGGTTTCATCCCTGGGTCAGGAAGATCCCCTGGAGAAAGGAATGGCTACTTCCTCTAGTATTCTTGCCTGGAGAATCCCATGGACAGAGAAGCCATGTGGGCTGCAGTCCATGGGGTCACAAAGACTCGTACAGAACTGAGCAATGAACTATTTCACCTTCACATGTGTGTTATCCACAGCTCTGAAAGGGGAATCCTCTCTCCTGAATTTTGTGCAGGTTAATTTTATTTTTAACTGTTATTCATAGTACTGCCACTCTCCTATATATTATGTATTTATATATTGACTTGTCTTTATCATCTTACCAGAACATACAAACGATGAAGGCAAGAATATACTTTTCTATTGCATTTTTTCTGTATCCTCGGTATCTGGTTCACAGAGGTATGTAATATTTGATTAAATCAAAGAATCAACCAACAATGAATCAATAGTATCAAAAAATTAAATTAGGTATGTATTAATTTAATAACTACTGTTTCCCCAGTCTGAATAAGTGAATTTCAGAAAAAAGGAACACAGCAAAATAAACTAAAATAATAGTTTATTTCATATAATCTCTATGTTCTACTGTAGAACTGAACAGGGCTAATCCTGAAAGTAGTATGTGTTCTAACTTGACATGGATCAATAAAAGCTTAATCACCAACAAAAAATTGCATGCATTTTTCCTGTTTTGTGGCCATGTATGTAATATTAAATCATTAAAACATAATGTTATTTGACAGTTTGATCTTATTACTAAGGCACTATCCTTGCATTTTTGTTTACTTTGATTCTACTATGGTACTAAAGTACATATTCGTGGTAAAAGTAGTATGTGGGAATTTGTATTAAGCTCATACTGGCTTTCCCACAGCTGGTTTCTACCCACAAAAAAAAATAAAATTGTTTGATACCAGCCCTGCACAATTTTGCCATCTCCTTGTAAGATTCCCAAATGAGTATGAAAACATTGAAAAGGAAGACAAATATCCAGAAATCCAGTGAAGTGCTAAAATAAGATGTCAGGCATACCTGGAATTCCTTGGGAAGGAAGATAGATTATAGTTGTAAGACAGCACATAGGTTATTTTGCTGTTTGTGTTTTTGTGAGTAGTTTTAAGGCAGTAATGGGTTGAATTTTGCATAAAGGCAGTCCCTATCATTTGCTCTCAGGGATACTAGTTACTGGGAGTATAATATTAGCAATTATCATTCATTAGCCAATATGATAAATTGCTCACTTACCTTGCACTCATTGAGTAAAAATGTTGAGTGTATGTGAGCTTCACTGGGAAACAAAAATGGGTAATAAAAACTTGCGTCATTCCTTGAGGACAAGGTGAGACAAATAGGTATGTTAAGGAGCAGTTTTTTAAGTGGATGTGATCAAAGTGTTGTCATAGCAACAAACACAGACTGATTAATTGTTTGGTGGCATTGAGGAAGGCAAGTGAGTTATTGTTTCACCTGGGTCTACAAGGTGTAGAAGCAGCTTGCCAAGCAGTCACACAGAGAATGAGTGACTTTCAGATAAAGGAATATAGTGAAAATCATCTCTTATTTTCCTATAATTGGTTCAGGGTCACAGACATGTGGGAAAGAGATGGTAAAACTGGAGATGGTGTTAGGGATAAAACAGGCTAGTTCTTGAAGCATTTTGCATACCAAACTAAAGATGAAAAATGTTATCCTCATAAAAATTATCTGTTAAAAATTTTACTTAATTGTTTAGACACACAGCTTTAAGAATTGAGTTGTATCCTAGAGATTTTAATGATAAATCCGCTAGGTTTTAGCTCTTTTAAGTTTAGTCAGTATACACTGATATCAATGTATTGAATAAACCAGAAGGAGAAAAGAATTGATGAAAAAGAAATTATTTAAAGGCTTATTATAAGAATATAAACAAGAAATAATATTGGAACAAAAGGATTGCATTCATATCAAGTTCTATGAGGTAGAATGGAGAGGATCTAACAAATAATTGCTGAGGTTGGGAGTGGTGGGTCAAGAAAGGATGATACTGGGGTTGCTAATATGAAAGAGAGTGGGTCACAGTGAGAAATGATATCAGTAGTTAAAGGCCATAATCATAGAGAACAGACTTGTGACTGTCAAGGGGGAATGGAATGGTGGAGGCATGGAATGCGAATTTAGTATTGACAGATGGAAGCTATTATATATAGAATGGATAAACAACAAGGTGATACTGTATAGCACAGGCAACTGTACTCAATATCTTGTGATAAACTATAATGTAAAATAATGTAGAATATTTCTACATTCTAATATATATTCTATATTAATGATTTATGAATATATATGAATCACTTTGTTGTACAGCAGAAACTAACACAACATTGCAATTCAACTGTACTTCAATTTAAAAAAAAATAGAATTAAGGGGAAGAGTCTCAAGGTCATAAAAATTGAGGGAGCATAAAGGATAACATAGTTCTGGCCATACTAAGTTTGAAGACCCAACAGAACACCCAGGCAGATGTGCTCAGGTTGAAGACAGGCTGACCCTGAAGGTGCTGTCTTGAGGTTCATCAGTCTATGGATAGAATTTGGGCCTCGGGAATGGTGACATCCCTCAGATGGACTGTAGAGTAAGGGTCAGCAAGCACTGGCATTAGAGTTTGAGAAATATTTTGTTTCGATAGTTTATCCAAAGCCTACTTTTCAGCTCTCATCGTAACAAGAAACTTAAGTGTTCATGATATACTTTCTCTTTGAAGAGACGTCCCTGGTGGCTCAGACGGTAAAGCGTCTGCCTACAGTGCAGGAGCCCTGGGTTCGATCCCTGGGTCAGGAAGATCCTCTGGAGAAAGGAATGGCAACCAACTCTGGTACTCTTGCCTGGAAAACCCCGTAGATGGAGGAGCCTGGTAGGCTACAGTCCATGGGGTCGCAAAGAGTCGGACACAACTGAGCAACTTCACTTTCACTTTTCACTTTCTTTTCTCTTTGAAATGTTTTCTTTATGTATGTAAATATATATATATATATATTTCTTTTTTAAAATACTTATTTTATTTATTTGACTGTGACATGTTTTGTTGTGGCATGAGGGATTTTTAGCTGTGGCTGGTGGGATCCAGTCCCCTGACCAGACATTGAACCCAGGGCTCCTATATTGGGAGTGTGGAGTCTTAGCCACTGGACCATTAGGGAAGTCCCTGAGATGATTTCTTTACTGTACTATTGTTCTTACTGAATTTCTTCCTGTCCATAAAATGCTGCTTCATCACTATGGAATCCTCCTGTGCTGTCTCTAAATGTTTCATAATTTAAGGACCTGCCCTTGGCTTTATTCTTTTCCATGTTTACAGTTAATACCTAGGTGGTCTCATCTGATTCTATGTGTTTAAACCATGCATGAATTTATTCATTCAACAGATATGTATTGTGTACCTATATCGTACCTGTCACATTTTTAAGTTTTACATGGCAGTGAATAAAACAGATTCTGTTCTCATGGAATTTATCCTCCATTAAAGGGAAATATATATATAATTTGTAGGTACCTGAGGTCAGGGAACATACTTCTCAAAATGTTTCATGGAAGCAGAGACTTGACATGCAGTCATGTGTGGGCAGGATGTTCTACAGGAGACAACAGTAAGCTCTAAGAAACTGAAAAGAGAGGACGCCTGCCATTTTCTAAGGAGTGGCAAGGACTCTAGTGTGGCTAGAACCACGTGAGTGAGGGATAAGAGGGAGAAGTTGGAATAGGGAAGTGTTCCATGCCCAGGTTAGGTAGGGCCAAGCCCACTATAATGGAAATTCATGTTTTCCTGAGGGTGAAGAGAAGCCTTCACAGGGTTCTGGGTGTATGAGCAGCATAATCAGATTTATAGCTTTAAATGTCACTTCTGGGGTTCTATAAATGATCTAAATTTGAGTATATTTTGAAGGTCAACCCAAGAGATTTTATGGAATGGACTAGAAGTAGGATAGAAGAGAAAAGAGAAGTTAAAGGAGACAACAAAATGTAGAAACCATACGGTAGGATGAGAAATGGTAGCTGCAGAGCATCTTTTACTGGATACTGTGAGGCTGGGAGAGAGCAAAACAAAAATTACTTTTAATGCTTATGTAACCCTTTGAATTTCCCCAGGAAAGTCGGTCATGGTAGCAAGTTGGAATGTGAAATTCATAGGTGAGATCAGAATGGGAGTTATAAATATGAGATTTATCAATTTTTACTGCTAACAAACTACTCTCAGGACACTGCAAATCTAACTCCTACTCACCGCTTTCACTGCTACCAGTCTAGACTGAGGTATCTTTGTGGATTTCTAATTGGATGCCTTCCTTTCAAATATGTCTTTCTGTATTCTGTTTCTCACAACGTAGCCAGACTTTTCATTCTAAATGTAAATCATATATTGCCCTCTGATCTGTGGCCTTTAATTGGATTCTCTCATCCCTCTAGACAAACAATGCTGACTAGCCAAAGCAATCTTGAGAAAGAACAAAGCTGAAGGCATCGTATTTTCTGATTTCAGAATATTTTACAAATCTACAGTAATCAAAATAGTATGGTACTGGCATAAATACAGATCATTAGCCTGATGTAACAGAATAGAGAGCTCAGAAATAAACCCATGAATATATGGTCAACTGACCTTCAACTAGGATGCCAAGAATACACAATGGAGAAGGATAGTCTTTTCAACAAATGCTACTTGGAAAACTGTATATCTACATGCAAAAGAATGAAACTGGACCTTATATTCCATGGGATAACAAAGAATCAGACATGACTTAGTGACTGTACTACAACAACAATTACACCATATGCAAAAATCAACTCAAAATGCATTAAACATAAGACCTAAGAAGAAAGCATAGGAGTAGTTTTCTTGACATTGTCCTCGGCAATGATTTCTTGTATATTCTGTATTATAGCCAGTAGGCCTTATGAGCTCTGAATCTGGTTAATCTCCACATTAATTTCCAATTCCTTTGCTGTTCATTTTCAAAATTCCAGTTCACTGCCTCCCTTGCTCTTCCTTGAAAATATCAATTAAAATGTAATCTCAGAGTAAGGATGTGGAAAAATTGAAACACTCATGCATTGATTGTGGATGGTGATATAAAATTGTGCAACTGCTGTGGAAGACAGCTTGGTGGTTTATCAAAAAGTTATGCATAGAACTACCCTATGATCCAGCAATTCCCTTCCTAGGTATATACAAAAAAGAATTGAAAACAGGGACTCAGGAAAATATATCCACACATCACTAGTTACATCAACAAAATGGTACAAATGACCCAAATGCCCACCAATGTATGAATGGGTCAACAAATTGCTGAACGTGAAAATGACAATGGCTCAGTAGTGTCTGACTCTTTGCGACTCCATGGATTCTACAGTTAATGGAATTCTTCAGGCCAGAATTCTGGAATGGGTAGCCTTTCACTTCTCCAGGGGATCTTCCCAACCCAGGGATTGAACCCAGGTCTCCCACATAGCAGGTGGATTCTCTACCAGTTGAGCCATAAGAGAGAGCTCTGTGTACACATAAAATGGAATATCATGCTATAAAAAGGAATGAAGTACTTATACATGCTACATGTAGATGAACGTTCAAAACACACTAATTAAAGGTTACAAACACAAGAGATCACATTCTATGACTATTTTTATATGAAATATCCGTAATAGATAAATCTGTAAGAGACAGAACACAGATTGGTGGTTTCCAAGGCTGAGAAGAATGAGAAAAGATGACTTAGTGGTAGGGAATTGTATTTTAGAACTAGACAAGAGGTAATACATTGAATTTTGACTATACTAAATGCCACTGAAATGTTGTCTCACTTTATTTAGGTCTCAGCCATTTATCTATTTAGAGGGCTTGTCTGGCTTCTAAAATAGTATACTTCACTCTCTTTCTCCTTACCTTATTTTATTTTTTCCAATCTCAACCAAATATTCTATTAATATTAATCATAATATACTATATATATATATGTGTGTGTGTGTGTGTGTGTGTGGTCTATCATGAATTTATATCCTTAATCTTCTGCTATTTACTATGTTCCTATGTTTCCCCAGTTAAGTCATAAAATAACTCCCTATCCCTTCTCCAGCAGATCTTCCCAACCCACAAACTGAACCAGGGTCTCCTGCATTTCAGGTGGATTCTTTACCGAGCTATCAGGAAAGCCTTTAATGAAAATGAGGACATTAACATTTTCCATGTGGATTTCTTAACAGAATTAAGCGACATAATGCATATACAATAATTAACAGGAGTTCTAGGCTTATAATATGTACTGAATAAACTATGGTCATTAACTTCAACACTTACAAAATAGCTATATACTCAAAAATCAGTGAAAGAAAGAGAAAAACTATCTAACAGGGAAGTGGATGTGTTATTTGTAGAATCCAAAAGTGATCTGTGAACTGAAATGAAGGAAAATGTACAGAGAACAGCAGTCCCAGGACTCTTTCTAGCAGGCGGGAGAGTGAATGAAAATTGAAGAGCAAATACTATTAATAGCACCTGGCAAAGTGGGGAGTTTTTGAGCGCAACTGGAAAACAAAAAGTTGTTTCCTTTGGTTGGATAGAGACTTAAACAGGTTTGAAGGTAAAACAGTAAATAGAGGAGCAAAAGGAACCAAAGGTACAAAGTTTCAAAGAAGTCAGAGACAATGACTCATAAACAATTGTCAAGACAGTTGTCCCTCAGGCCCAGCACTGACCTCAGGCACGTTTGTAAGTGCTGCCTTATTGAGTTTGAAGTGTTTCAAGAACTATCCTCAGAGCATCACATTCAAAGTAAAAGTGCACATTCCCACTCTTCTCCTTCTCTAGATACTCTGACTGTAGTTGTGGAGAGAAGAAAGTGAGTCCCAGTTATGAATAAGCATGATTCAGGTGCATAGGTGTATCCATCAGGGCACTGAGGACACAGGACTGAAATTCAATAGATCATCTGAGTATGGTTGAGGGTGAAATAATTTTTTTTCAAACAAGAATGAGGGAATAGTATTTTTTCAGACTCAGTGTATTTCAAGTTTTTATGTATATATATATATATATATATACACACATATATATATATGTATATATTACATATATACCGTAAGTTGCTGCTACAGTGAAAATTTTCTAAGATAGACCTGCAATTCCAACAGTAATCAAGATTATGTGGCATTTGCTTCATTTATTTATCCCTGTTTTGTTCATTTATTGTTGTTCAAGTGTTTGAAAGTAAAACCAATATTTCTTATCTTTTCATTTCAACTCTATTTCACCATGTATTTCATAAAACAAAATAAATATTTTGAAAACCATAATATCAAAGTTTTTACAACACTTATCAAGATTAATAATAATTTCTCAGTAACATTAATAATGGATCTATATCCAACTGTCTCAATAATATTAAAATATTTTCCTGTATATATACATATTTTTTTCCAAATTTGTATCAAGATTTAGTCTCTTGATCCTTCTTTAATTGAACTTTCTTCCTAAAGATTTTTAATAAAAATTGATTTGTTGAGATAATTTGGTCAATTGTTCTAAGAAATATCCTGAATCCTGGATTTGCCTACTTTTCTCAAGTTGATGTTTAAATTTTTCTAGTACCCTCTGTACAGGCAGTAACTGGAAGCTCAGTGAAACTATGTGCCATGCCGTGTAGGGCCGCCCAAGACAGATGGGTCATGGTGGAGAGTTCTGACAAAATGTGGTCCACTGGAGAAGGGAATGGCAAGCCACTTCAGTATTCCTGCCCTGAAAATCCCATGAACAGTATGAAAAGGCAAAAAGATAGGATGCTGAAAGATGAACTCCTCAGGTCAGTAGGTGCCCAACATGCTATTGGAGAAGAGTGGAGAAATAATTCCAGAAAGAATGAAGAGATGGAGCCAAAGCAAAACCAATACCCAGTTGTGGATATGACTGGTGATGGAAGCAAGGTCCGATGCTATAAAGAGCAATATTCTACAGGAACCTGGAATGTTAGGTCCCTGAATCAAGACAAATTGGAAGTGGTCAAACAGGAGATGGCAAGAGTGAACACTGACATTTTAGGAATCAGCAAACTAAAATGGACTGGAATGGGGGAATTTAACTCAGATGACCTTTATATCTACTACTGTGGGCAAGAATCCCTTAGAAGAAATGGAGTAGCCCTCATAGTCAACAAAACAGTCTGAAATGCAGGACTTGGATGCAGTCTCAAAAATAACAGAATGATCTCTGTTCGTCTCCAAGGCAAACCATTCAGTATCACGGTAATCCAAATCTATGCCCTGAACAGTAATGCTGAAGAAGCTGAAGTTGAACAGTCCTATGAAGACCTACAAGACCTCCTAGAATTAACACCCCAAAAAGATGTCCCTTTCATTATAGAGGACTGGAATGCAAAAGTAGGAAGTCAAGAAATACCTGGAGTAAGAGGAAAATTTAGCCTTGAGTACAGAATGAAGCAGGGCAAAGGCTAACAGAGTTCTGCCAAGAGAATGCACTGGTCATAGCAAACACCCTCTTCCAACAACACAAAAGAAGACTCTACACATGGACATCACCAGATGGTCAACACCAAAATCAGATTGATTATATTCTTTGCAGCCAATGATGGGAAAGCTCTTTACAGTCAGCAAAAACAAGACCAGGAGCTGACTGTGGCTCAGATCATGAACTCCTTATTGCCACATTCAGACTGAAATTGAAGAAAGTAGGGAAAACCACTAGACCATTCAGGTATGACCTAAATCAAATCCCTAATGATTATACAGTGGAAGTGAAAAATAGATTTAAGGGACTAGATCTGATAGAATGCCTGATGAACTATGGATGGAGGTTGGTGACATTGTACAGGAGACAGGGATCAAGACCATCCTCAAGAAAAAGAAATGCAAAAAAGCAAAATGGCTGTCTGAGGAGGCCTTACAAATAGCTGTGTAAAGAAAAGAAGCAAAAAGCAAAGCAAAAAGGAAAGATAAACTATTTGAATGCAGAGTCCCAAAGAATAGCAAGGAGAGATAAGAAAGCTTTCCTCAGCGATCAATGCAAAGAAATAGAGGAAAACAACAGAATGGGAAACACTAGAGATCTCTTCAAGAAAATTATAGATACAAAGGGAACATTTCATGCAAAGATGGGCTCAATAAAGAATAGAAATGGTATGGACCTAACAGAAGCAGAAGATATTAAGAAGAGGTGGCAAGAATACACAGAACAACTGTACCAAAAAGATCTTCATGACCAAGATAATCATGATGATGTGATCACTCACCTAGAGCCAGACATCCTGGAATACAAAGTCAAGTGGGCCTTAGGAAGCATCACTACAATCAAAGCTAATGGAGTAATGGAATTCCAGTTGAGCTATTTCAAATCCTAAAAGATGATGCTTTGAAAGTGCTTCACTCAATATGCCAGCAAATTTGGAAAACTCAGCAGTGGCCACAGGACTGGAAAAGGTCAGTTTTCAATTCAGTCCCAAAGAAAGGCAATGCCAAAATATGCTCAAAATACTGCACAATTGCACTCATCTCACACGCTAGCAAAGTAATGTTCAAAATTCTCCAAGCCAGGCTTCAACAATATGTGAACTGAAAACTTCCAGATTCTTAAGCTGGTTTTAGAAAAAGCAGAGAAACTAGAGAATTCCCAACATCTGCTGGATCATCGAAAAAGCAAGAGAGTTCCAGAAAAACATCTATTCTTGCTTCACTGACTATGCTAAAGACTTTGACTGTGTAGATCACAATAAACTCTGGAAAATTCTGAAAGAGATGGGAATACCAAACCACCTGATCTGCCTCTTGAGAAATCTGTATGCATGTCAGGAAGCAACAGTTAGAACTGGACATGAAACAACAGACTGGTTCCAAATAGGAAAAGGAATATGTCAAGGCTGTATATTATCACCATGCTTATTTAACTTATATGCAGAGTACATCATGAGAAGCTCTGGGCTGGATGAAGTACAAGCTGAAATCAAGTTTGCCAGGAGAAATATCAATCACCTCAGTTATGCAGATGACACCACACTTATGGCAGAAAGTGAAGAACTAAAGAGCCTCTTGATAAAATTGAAAGAGGAGAGTGAAAAAGTTGGCTTAAAGCTCAACATTCAGAAAACAAAGATCATGGTATCCGGTCCCATCACTTCATGGGAAATAGATGGGGAAACAGTGGAAACAGTGTCAGACTTTAATTTTGGGAGCTTCAAAATCACTGCAGATGGTGATTGCAGCCATGAAATTAAGACACTTACTCCTTGGAATTAAAGTTATGACCAACCTAGACAGCATATTAAAAAGCAGAAACATTACTTTGTCAACAAAGGTCCATCTAGTCAAGGCTATGGTAGTTTTTTTCTAGTGGTCATGTATAGATGTGAAAGTTGGACTATAAAGAAAGCTGAGTGCAGAAGAAATGATGCTTTTTAACTGTGGTGTTGGAGGAGACTCTTGAGAGTCCCTTAGACTGCAAAGAGATCCAACCAGTCCATCCTAAAGGAAATCAGTCCTGGATGTTCATTGGAAGGACTGATGCTGAAGTTGAAACTCCAATACTTTGGCCACCTGATGCAAAGAGCTGACTCATTTGAAGAGACCCGCATGCTGGGAAACATTGAAGGCAGGAGGAGAAGGGGTCAACAGAGGATGAGATGGTTGGATGGCATCACTGACTCAATGGACATGAGTGTGAGTAAACTCCAGGAGTTGGTGATGGACAGGGAGGCCTGGTGTGCTGCAGTGCATGGGGTCTCAAAGAGTCGAACTTGACTGAGAGACTGAACTGAACTGAACTGAACTGAAAGGTTTTATTAAACCCAGATTCAGCTCTTCTATCAAGCATGCCTCCTATATGATGGAGTGTTTCATCTTGTATCACATTAATGAGGCATTTACAATCTGCTTTTCCACATTCAAGGGATGCCAAGAAACATCAATGGATGAGAGTGGTGAGTACTAATCTCTTCTTTAAAATATTCTCCATCCACCTTTTACCTAAGTCTCTTGTTTCTATTGTTTGCTTTACTATTTTTTTATAAAATTATAAACATGTATTTTTATAGATTGAATAAATTTGATTCAAGTGAGTGTTGATTTCAGTAGGAGTCTGCCACATTGCTCCTCTGTCCATCAACTTTGTATAATCATGTAACTGTACTTTATCATACATCATAAAGAGTTCATCTCTTCTTTTAAAAGATAAAACATGTAAGTCCACACAAACTCTTACACGGAGATATTTGCAGCAGCTTTTTTTCAAAATTGCCCAAAGTTAGATTCAACCAAGATGTCCTTCACAGGTGAAAAGATAAGCTATGATATACCCAGACAAAGGATTTTTGTTCAGCACTAAAAAATAAATGTTTTTTCAAACCAGGAAAAGACATAAAGGAAACTTAATGCATATTGCTAAGTGAAAGAAACCAATCTGGAAACTACACTGTTTGACTCCAATTATACGATGTGCTGGAAAAGAAAATACCGTGAAGAGAGTAGGAAATGATTGTCAGTGGTTGTCAGAAGTGATAGGGAGAGATGAATACACAGAGCACAGAGCATTTTTAAGGCAGTAGATATACTCTGTACGATGCTGCGATGATGCATTTATGTCATCGTACAATTTCCAAAACCCACAGAATGTACAAAACCAAGAAGGAATCCTTATGTAAACTATGAACCTTGAATGATAAAGATGTGTCAATGGAAGCTCATCAATTGTAACAAATGTATGACTCTGGTGGGGGATGTTGACAATGGGAGAGGCTGTGCCTGTGTGTGGGGAAAGGGTATATGGGAAATCTCTACAGTTTCTGCCCGTTTCCTATGAACCTGAAAATGCTCTTAAAAAAACAAACAAACAAATCCTACTATAGTCAAGATACAGAAATAATCTAAATGTGAAGAATGGATAAAAAAGATATGTACAATGGAATACTACCCAGTTACAAAAAGTAATGAAATAATGCCATTTGCAGCAACATAGATGGATCTAGAGACTATCACAATAAGTGAAGAAAGTAAGAGAAAGACAAATACCGTATGGTGTAGCTCATATGTGGGATCAACAATGATGATGCAAATAAACTTATTTGTGAAACAGAAACAGACTCATAGACTTCAAAAACAAATTTACAATTACCAAAGAGGAAATGTCGGGGGACAGGGATAAGTTAGGAATTTGAAATTAGCATATGCACACTACTATGTATAAAATAGATAATCAATAAAGACCTACTGCATAGTACAGGAAGCTCTACTCAATATTCTGTAATGACCTATTTGGGAAAAGAATCTGAAAAAGTATATATATGTATGTATGTATTTGTATCAACTTAATCATTTTGCTGTACATATGAAATGAAAACAACCTTTTAGATCAGCTATAATCCAATATAAGATAGAAAAATTAAAGTATATTAAAACAGAAAAGAATTAACTTATGAAATACCTCACCTAACTTCATTTTTAACAATAGTGTGAGAAGCTTATGCTCTTTGTAAATTCTACTACATACCAAAGTCATTATTTTTTTTCTAAGAACTGTACTTCATTTTGTAATGTTCTAACTATAAATAATCCCAGTGTTCATGTTAAAAAATTTCAGTGATAAACTGAGACTTCTATTGTATTGGAAATATATCAAAGAATGACACAGCTTTTCTAACAGTGACAAATAAGGTATGAATACTTTAATCTTAAAGCTAAATTAGTCTTCTCAGATGATGCTAAAAAGTAGATTTAACCACAATCAGTGACATTTATTATTGTCAATTTAAGCCATTGTACTAGTTAAATGACATGTATTCAACAGCAGCAGTGAAACACATATCATTATCAATGATTTAATGATATTAAATATGATTACCTGGGATCATATGACTATTTTCAAAGATATTTCAAAAGGACAAAATATACCAAAGGAATTTGAACTGTGTTATACTTAAAACTTCTCTTAGCTCTATATTTTTGCCTATTATCTTTCTCTCTCTATTCCCTCCTCCTTCTCCCTCCTTCCCTCTCTCCTATCCATCTTTTCTTCCTCTTCTCTTCTTTCTTTCCTTCATTGCTTCCTCCCTTCCTCCTCCTCCTCCCTTTCTTTCCTTCCTTTTTTTGGCTATTTTTCCCTCTCCTGCTGAGTTGGGAGAAAATAAAAACAGTTGGGACATTTACCACAAAACATTCTTTTTTCTTCTCACAGACGTATCACTTAAATAATCCATGAAGATACAGTAGGAAAGGCAAAGAGATTTGTAAATGGAAGTATCTTTCATCTGGCTGTATCCTTAGAGCAATGATTCCCAAAGTCTGGCCCTCAATTATGGGGAGACAAAAACATTACAAATTGTCCTCAGAACCACTGTCAGCACATGGAATAATAATTTTTAGAATATATATATATATATATAATTGAACAATATGAAATTGCAAATGTCAATTTTGACCTCCATAAGCAGCAATTTCATATAATTAATCCTAATTACACACATATATTCATGGCTTCCCTAGTGGCTCAGACAATAAAGAATCTGCCTGCAGTACAGGAGAACTAGGTTTGATCCCTGAGTTGGGAAGATCCCCTGGAGAAAGCAAGGCTACCCACTCCAGTATTCTGGCCTGGAGAATTCGATGGATAGAGGAACTTGGTGGGTACAGTCCCCATGGGGTCACAAAAATCAGACATAACTGAGCCACTAACACTTTCACTTTCATCCATGTAAATATATTATTTTTCCAAATATATGAAAAAGCTATTGTGACTACTTAAATGCATGTAAGACCATACTGATTACATTATTCTTGGTTGAGCAGTTGAGTCAAAAGGAGACCAGTCATAGAGAGGGATGATGTGATGGAAAGTGAAAGTGAAAGTCGCTCAGTCGTGTCCGGCTCTTTGCGACCCCATGGACAGTCCATGGAATTCTCCAGGCCAGAATACTGGAGTGGGGTAGTCTTTACCTTCTCCAGAAGACCTTCCTGACCCAGGAATCAAACCAGGGTCTCCTGCATTGTAGGCATATTCTTTACCAACTGAGCTATCAGGGAGCCCAGTGTGGCTGGAGTATGTATTAATTTCTTATTGGTGCTATAACAAATTATCACATACTTACTGGCTTAAAACAAAATATATTTATTATCTGTATTATCAGGCAAGATATCAGCAGGGCTGTACTCCTGGAGATTCTAGGAGAGGAATAATGTGATTGCTTTTTCCAGCTTCTAGAAGCCTCCTATATTCCTGGTCTCATGTCTCCTTCTGTATCTAAAGTCAGCAGTGGCTGGTTGAGTCTTTCTCACATGGACTTATTTTGTCATTCTCTCTGCCTACTTCTTCCTCTTTTAAGGATTTCTGAATCCACCTGGATTATCCAGGATGATTTCTTTATCTGTAGATCAGCTGATTAGCAATGGTAATTCCCCTTATAATGTAACAAAATATAACATATTCACAGGTCCTGAAGATTAGGACTCGGACATTTTTGAGGACCCATTATTCTGGTTTCCCTTTTCTGGGAGATCTGAGATAGACGTGATAAGAGGTAGAAACTGTAGAATAGGGAAAGGACCTTCACTGATAGAAAAAAATAAAACAACAATCAGGAACTGAACTTGTGAAGAAAGAACAGACCTGAGAGAAGAATTGCAGATCAGGTATGAGGGATTCCTCAGTAGAAAGGCATCCCTGAGAAGGCAGAGACAGTTGGACCCAAAGCACAAGCAAGGGGCAAGGCTGAGTGTACCCTTGAGCTGTAAGAAAGGGAGGGAATATATTGTACTGGGGGCAGGGGCAGAAAGACAAAGAACTTTTTTTGCTTTCTTTAGAAAACATTAGACAAAGTCTGGAAGTTATCGCCCAGAAATGGGGGAAAAAAAACTCATCCAGTCTTTAAATGTGTGCTGAAGTGGTCAGTGAGATATGAGAAGATGACCTAGCAAAGCTGCCCTCTCATCTGGGATTGGAGATTGTGGATGCCTTTAGTCCAGCCACCAAACCACCAGATCATACAGTGCTTTCCTCAGGTGTGCGGCAGACAGCCAAAGTGGTATGAAATTAACTATCTGTAAATCATGCCTGGAAGAAAGACAACTGAGCACCCTCATATCTGTATCTTGGCGGTAAGGTAATAAATAAATAACAGAAGAACCAAAAGACTGAAATCTCTGTGAAGTTGGAAACACGTGCCCTGCACGAGAGGCAGAAACTGGGACCATTGGAGACTGTGATGCCAGTGTGGTTGGATATCCACTGCTCACAAGTTCTAGTTGGCAGCCTTGGGATTGGCTGACGTGAAGGAAGGAAAGATGATTTGTGTCATCTGCTTTGAGGTTGAGCTTCCCTTTGAATTTCTGTGAAATGAGAACAAATACATTCCTGCACAACTGGTGGGAGATAATAAATGTCTCAGACTGGCATCTTGTAGGACAAATAGCCTGCACAATGAATTTGGCTTAGAATTTGAACACTGTTGATAAGCATGTGTTCTTAAGAAACACCAAGCTCCCCAGGACTCCTGAGTACTGCCTAAGACCCTCAATTTTGTTGGTCTGATAGCCCTGGGCATTACAATTTGAGATTCTGGGTGAATAACAGATTCACTGACATTCAATAAGTACCAGTTGGGGTGTCAAGAAGGATGCTGAATATAGTCTTAAATGAACAAATAACAAGAAAGACATTTTATTTGCTAAAACATGTCCAGTTTTTGTTTCAGATCCAAATGTGCAGAGTTCTTGAATGTTTTAGGCTTTGCCCATGTTAACAAATTGGTTGTCAAAGATGATCAGTTTAACTCTTAAATCAGGAATTGCTACCCTTCGTTTTAGCAGTTTCTCCCCCTTCAAATCCACACCTAAAATATTGATCACTGCAAGTGGATAAACTAAGACAGAAGAAAGCTGATACAGGGGCACATCAAGATTTTTCTTTTAGTTACAGATAGCATCCTTTGTCAATGGCATCCCACTCCGGTACTCCTGCCTGGAGAATCCCATGGACGGAGGAGCCTGGAAGGCTGCGGTCAACGAGGCCGCTGAGGGTCAGACACAACTGAGTGACTTTACTTTACTTTACCATCCTTTGAGATTAGCCATGAGTTGATGGCTGTTGAGATGGGAAACATGTAAATGGCAGTTCATTACACTTTACTTTTTTTTCTGGGACTACAATAATAAAAAAGTATTTGTTCTGAAAGAAAGTCCACTGTGTGACCACCCGCTGCTAAGAAGTTCCACATCAAGCCAGTTCCTCCAAGCCCAAATTCTGTCTATGGACTGACATCTAAAGCCACCATTGCAGAACTGTCACTGCTGATGGCTCTAAGGCTCCATACTAACATAAGGTCATTGCTCCAAAGAGAATTGCACTGCATCTTTCCTGACAGTGTTTGTCCTTGGGGAAGTAAGTCATCTCTGAAACTGTTTTCTCCTCTGTGTAGAGGAAGTAATAAATACCTTCCCTTTCCATTGTTGATATGCAGGTTGACAATAATGTGTGCAAAGTCCCTGGCACTTAGGTGCTTGTTATGTGGTAACTACTATCTCTATGGCTTCTATCATAACTTATGTTTGTGTATCCAGCTAGCCTTCAAGTCACTGATGCTATTGGACTTGAGGCTGTTTCTGTGAATTCTTAAGACATTTCTCTTGCCTCCCCAGCTTCTGATCAAATAGAATTAATTCATGACAGCTGCTTGGAAGCCTGTTTATTATTCTGCTGCTGCTGCTAAGTCACTTCAGTCATGTCTGACTCTGTGCTACCCCATAGACGGCAGCCCACCAGGCTCTGCCATCCCTGGGATTCTCCAGGCAAGAACACTGGAGTGGGTTGCCATTGCCTTCTCCAATGCATGAAAGTGAAAAGTGAAAGTGAATTTGCTCAGCTGTGTCCAACTCTTCGCAACTCCATGAACTGCAGCCTACCAGGCTCCTCCGTCCATGGGATTTTCCAGGCAAGAGTACTGGAGTGGGTTGCCATTGCCTTCTCCAGTTTATGATTCTAATGTCCTGTGAAATTCACTTTATGTGGAACCAACTTTAAACAATTGGTCATCTGATGCCCTGGAAATTTAGCCATAGTGGCAAATGCTATGAAATCTAGATTGGAATGGGCTTCCCCCTTCCCAGAAAATACCTCAGAATGCATTTGCTTTGAATTAGTTTTGATTTCAAGTTTTATTTTTAGACACTTCATTTTTATGATAAAAATGGATTTCAAGTTGAGTGGTTTCAAGAATATGCTGGGCAGAAAAATTTAGCTATCTGTACAATGTTAATTATTGCCTCAAAGGTGAAAGTCATGATTTCCTTATGACCCCAAATCCCTGGCTTTCCAAGTTGAATATACCTGGGTTTGATTTCTGATTTTGAATCTTACCAGCTTTGTGATCTGAGGCAATTTACTTAATGACTGTGAGAACCATATCTCTCATTTGTAAAACAGGGATAATCCATGCCTTTTTGCTATTATTCCAGTATACTATTATCATATCTTTCTTTACATTATGAGAATTAAAGTTTTCATCATATATGAGAGCAATGTGTATAGCAATAAATCTTACTTTTCTTCTTTCTTTCTTTATAGGGAATTGCTTTTATTGTTTTAGTGATATAATTGTCAGTATTTATTATTCCAAGTTTTCTCCATAATGTCTTTCCCACTTGCAGGATAACTTTATTGTAGGCTTATACCCACTCTTTCATTTTTCTTGCAAAAAGTTCTATGATAAAGTATGAAGAAAAATTCTTTCTGTTTTTTTTTTTAAGTTATGTTGAGTTCTAGCTGGGAATATGTATCAAAGTTTATGAATAATTCAACATTACCAGGTAAAGGTCACTTTTATGCTTCTCTGCCCCAATTTTCTCCAACTTTACCTTAATCCATGACTTTGTTTCATTTAAATATGTGCTCTAATTGGTTAAATATTTCTCAGTAAATCTTTTATGCTCTTGCACATGAGGGATGAATCTTGACCAGCTGATGCACAAGCAGGCCCCGGGCCAGGAGGTTGGAAATGGTCTGCTCTGCCTTCGCTAGCTCCCTGTCCTCACTCGTCAACCTGTGTCTCAGCTATTCAAGGACAGGATGATGCTGCTGTGCTCAGTCTAGCCACACTCACTGTTCTATCTCATGCTCTTCAGCTATTTCCAGGCCTCCACCTGAAACTCCCAAACTTCTGAGGTTCTGAGTCGGGCACAGCATTTTAGTGCTTCTGACCTTGAGATGAGCTGAAGGGAAATTTGGCTCATTGTTGAGGACCATGCACTGGTGGTGTGGGGCTGCCTAATAAAGTATTTAAAAACTGGGCAGTTAGACAACAGAAATGTAGAATCTCTCAGTTCTGAAGGCTGCAACTCTGAAATCAAGGTGTCAGCAGGATTGGTTGTCCCTCAGACTCCAAGGTCTTTGAGGGACAAACTGTCCTGGGCCTCTTTCCAAGTCACTGATGGTTTCTGACAATTTTCAGTCTCCATTGGTTTACAGAAGCATCACCCTGATCTCTGCATTCCCCTCCCTGTGGCATTCCCCCGGTATGTCTATCTCCGTAACCAAATGTACCCTTTTTTTAAGGAAAACCAGTCATATTGGATTAGGATCCACCTTAATGACCTGATCTTGACTACATTGGCAAAGACTTTATTGGAAAATCACGTCACATTCACAGGTACTGGGGTTAGAATGTCAACATCTTTTGTGGTGACGTACTTTATCTCATAACAGACTACTTCATATTTGTTCTCTGTAGCCAAGCTAACTGTCCTTATCTTTCCCATTTATAAAGAAGACTGTCAATAAGTGGGGCCCACAGGACACAGACTCAAATGCCAGTTCTCCCATCTGCACAAAAGAAGGAGCAGCTGGAGGCAAATTTCACAGTCCCTATAGGTGACTCATTCTCTCTGGGAATAGGTCCTCTGTTCTCACTAGCTAGAAATGTGGCCAGAGGAAGGGACTACAATTCGCTAAAATAATTACCAGAGTTGTGGATGGATGACTCATTTTTTAGGTCATGCAATTTGAAGGTGTTAGTGTATCTTTACTTTCTGAATATCATTAAACCACCAGCTTAATTCTGAAAACATATATTAAACTATTTTCTACTGACAGTATTTATACAACTGCTCATCTTTCATCGTATAGCATATGGGAAGTTTGTGTAAGAATTGTTTCTTTGGGAATGTATGTATTTATAAAAGGTAGACAATGTCAATTCTACATCAAGAGTCAGTCAACAACCAAATACTTAGGATTTGCAGGGCACAGTTAGACACCCCACAGAGATCATCTCTGAAATTCCTAGTATGACTCTGCTGAGTGGATAGCGTTGGGCCATTTTATAGTCAATGGAAAGCAGGTGCAAAGAAGTTGTGAAGGCCTCAGTCCTATGATGCTGGGGGCTACAGGGCGGGAACCCCCAAAAGGTCTTTCAGATTGTCTTTCATATTGTACTCTACTTGCTTTCCCTGCATGATCTGCTTAGCACCATGCAAGGAGCTATGCCTTCTGTAAGAATATATCCGAGAGAGGGAGACTGTGTCCTGTGGAGTCAACAAAGGTTTAAATCCAGCTTCTACATTAGCAGTGTGAACAGAGACAGATGACTTAATTGCTCAATGTCTCGGTTTCTTACAACCAAATCCATATACTTATCTTAGGGCTGTTCTGGAAGTTACATGAGACTGTATTGATAAAGTATCTGAAATACTGCCTGTCACATAAGAAACATGTAATGCATAATAGTATCATTGTATGTAATAAAATAATAATAAAGTGGTAACTTAGAACATAATATTTTATAACTTTCTACGATAGCAAGGCCAAGGCATTAAGGAAAGAGAAGCCACTGCTTGTTTGAACATGAGGTCTATGTTCTTCATTAGTGTCTCCTTTCTGTTTAAGGCAGGAAGGCCACACTCTTGCTCCTGCAACCAGGAACATTCCAATGATTCTCCCCACGTGTTCCTGTGGGCTTCTTCCATGGCTCAGTAGTAAAGAATCCACCTGCAATGGAGGAGCCGCAAGAGATGTGGGTTCGATTCCTGGGTCAGGAAGATCCCGTGGAAGAGGGCATGGCAATCCACTCCAGTATTCTTGCCTGGAGAATCCCAAGGACAGAGATGCCTGGCAGGCTACAGGGTTGCAAAGAGTCGGACATGACTGAAACAACTTAGCATGGGCATACGCACACCTTCTTGTACCTCTTTCAATGGCTATAAATTCACTCATGGCCAACAGGTCAAGGAAAGGGGCAGTGGTCATTTTCAGGTTGTATTATTGGAAGATTAGGCTTGAACTCAAAAGTGCCTTAGCCATTACCAGTTTTTCTAAAACTCTAATTTTTGACTGCCAGGTAACAATGAATAGAGGGGGTAAAAAATGCTTTTTTTTTTTTTTCTTTTTTAGAACATAGATTCTAAAAATCTAAAAGTGACATTTCAAAACCATCATTTCTTCTCCAGAGATGGCTGGAAATAAATGTGCTAACAGTCTGCTTTTTAAAAGTGCCTCTGGGCCACGTGGAAGGCACCAAGCCATTGTATGCATTTTAACATGTGTATATGTCTTAAAATTGCCACCAAGCCTTGTAGCCAGAGGAATGCATGAAAGCATTGTGTAATTTGGGGATTAAATAAGTAAAGTGAAGCTGAGTATGAAAACCATCCCACCTCAGAACCAAACAATGTGAACAACAACAAAAAAAATCAATTATGATGGAAAGAGGAGGGAAGGAGAGACCCCATGAGGAGAAGCAGTGAAAAGTACACTTGCTCAAATTTAAATTAAATGGTTTGATGGCTGGTGGCTTACAATTAAGCAAGAAAAAAAGATCGTCCAGAAATCCTCAAAACTCAGCATGGTACCTCTCCACATAGTTTTTTACTCTGTGTCCCATGGAGGCACCTTGGAGGGAGCTGAGGAACGTCCAGACAATCTCATCATGAGCCCTAGGTTGGGGAGAAGTAAAAAGAAAAGGAATGTTGAAGGTTTTTACACCCTTCTCATTCTGCAAGAACAGCAATAAAAATCTCCCAGACACAGAGATTTCATGCTAATGATTTTCTCAAGGGGGAGGGAAAAAGGAAGGGCTTAATTATTTTGAGCAATAAATGGAAAACTAGGCAAGTGGAACATACATACAGTGTCTCAGAGAGGCCCAAACACTTTCCAGTTAGCCCATTTCTGTTTGCAGGAAGGGCTATCACCATGAGCGTGAGACAGCCAGATGAAGGCAGGGACCAGTCCCATTCAGTTGGATGGAGGCTACAGGGACAGAGCTCCAACCCCTAAAGTAGGGCACAACCCAGAAATGGTACATGGTCAAGTCAAATGTCAAATAATGAACTTCAGGACATCATAGAATAGGATGTGTTCCCTTTAATTTAAGGTATTCAAGATAATTACAAAAAAGAGAGCAGAGTCTAGGACTGCCAGCCATCACTATATGTAGTCCTCTCTGAGCCCTGTACCTTCATACCCCTGAAACATCAGTTCAGTTCAGTTCAGTCACTCAATCGTGTCCAACTCTTTGCGACACCATGAATCACAGCACACCAGGCCTCCCTGTCCATCACCAACTCCCAGAGTTCACCCAGACTCACGTCCATCGAGTCAGTGATGCCATCCAGCCATCTCATCCTCTGTCATCCCCTTCTCCTCCTGCCCCCAATCCCTCCCAGCATCAGAGTCTTTTCCAATGAGTCAGCTCTTCACATGAGGTGGACAAAGTACTGGAGTTTCAGCTTCAGCATCATTCCTTCCAAAGAAATCCCAGGGCTGATCTCTTCCAGAATGGACTGGTTGGATTTCCTTGCAGTCCAAGGGACTCTCAAGAGTCTTCTCCAACACCACAGTTCAAAAGCATCAATTCTTTGGCATTTAGCCTTCTTCACAGTCCAACTGTTACATCCATACATGACCACAGGAAAAACCATAGCCTTGACTAGACGAACCTTTGTTGGCAAAGTAATGTCTCTGCTTTTGAATATACTACCTCAAGCCCTGAACAAATAGCCATATTGTTTCATAGAAGAGGTGAAGCATGCCCATGAATCTTGAAAGAAAAGTCAAGGGGAATTTACCATATCAGAACAAGTAAAGTTCTGGACAGACTTATCCACTTCTAACAGCATGATGTTTATGCAGCAATTATGAAGCAATTGATACATACAATGGGGTAAAACAATGGGATATTACTCATCCATAAAAAGGAATATATTTGAGTCAGTTCTAATGAGTTGGAAGAAATTTGACCTTATTATACAGAGTGAAATAAGTCAGAAAGAGAAAAACAGATACCATATATTAACTCATATATTGGAATCTAGACAGATGGTACTGACGAACCTATTTGCAGGGCAGCAATGAAGATGCAGACATAGAGACAGACTTGTCATCACAGTGGGGGAAGGAGAGAGAGGATGGACTGGAAGAATAACATTGAAACAGATACATTACCATATGTAAAAATAACCAGTGTAAATTTGCTGTATGATGCAGGGACTTCAAATCCAGTGCTCTGTGACAACCTAGAGGGGTAGGATGGGGTGGGAGGAAAGTTCAAGAAGGAGGGAACATGTATACACCTATGGCTGATTCATGTTGATGTGTGGCAGAAACCAACACAATATTGTAAAGTGATTATCCTCCAGTTAAAAATACAAAAAAGGCGGGGGGAGGGGGAACAGAGGGTATGGGAGTGTATCACAAGAAAGGAGAGAAAAAGGAAAGGCAGTGAGGAAAAAAGAAGTTGGCAGGCAAAAGAAAGATGAAGCATCTAATTAGGAAAATATCTTAATCCCAGGAAATATGAAACACTAATATTTTACTGTACACAGAAAAACATATTAATAATGGGTTTATTTTAATGTATTTTAAATGAAGGGCATTAAAATAAAAATAGGTAAAGGGAGAGATTATAGACAGGAAATTACAAATAAAATCAATATACTACTAAATAAAAAGAGAAAATAAACCCAGCAAAAAATGATAATAGCTTAGTACTGAATTATTGCTATAGAAAAAGGATGTAAATAATTATAAATAAAGAGTAAGAAACAAACTGACTTGAGCAATTCGAGTCCATGATGTTCTTCCTGGTGACTTTGTCATTCAAGGGTGAAGAAAGCAGTCAGACCTTCTCAAACATAAAGAAACTTATGACACCTATAAGCATTTTCTGAAAAAGAATCAGATAAAAGCAGAATTTAGCCAAGCAAAAGCTCAAACCAGAAGCCAGGGAAAATGTCTGGTATAAGGCATTAAACACTTACATGTAGAAAAATGACTAAGCTGTGGTAAATATGATTCAAAAGGTTAACAACTATTATAAATTCCAATGTTGTGTTAAAGGATAAGTTTTTAAAGGAAATTTGTAACCACCATATGGAACATATGTCAAAAATAACTCATAATTAATGAGAGAATCTGTAATACATCATAACAAGTTCAAAAGAGAACTCAATATACACATATATATAGGGAATAAAATAATTCTGAAATCAAGTTGCAAATTGATGTAAAACCGATCTGTTTACAGGTCAATAATCAATTGCAACACACTGGGCCTAATTCATTTGTGTTTCTATAAACAAGAATCATTTACATTATTGTCAGATTTCTATGACTTACAGAGCTGTAAAACAGTTCAAATACCACGAAAGGCAGAGACAGCTGAAATAGATGACCTTGGCAGAGTATTTACTGGGTTTTTTTTCTTTTTTCCTATTTTAATCCTTCATAACTTTTCCTGATAATTGTAAAAGTTATAATACAAGAAAAAAATGTGCTATTATCCTTATTTCAACTTAAAAGTATTTGAAAATTCAAAGATATATACACCTACGAAAGTATATTTATTTGTTTCCTCAAGTTTTTCCAAGTGCCACCAGAAAAATAATAAGGTTAAGATTGGGTATAGAATAATAAGAGATATTATTTTAATGTTTGTTTAAAATGGCAAAGAAGACTTTATTCAAGATTATGGCAATGGGGGAGAGACTATTGCAATAAAGAAGAGAGATTGACCTTAACTCCAAATACAACCAGTGTAAGTGGTTTTTTATCACCAGTGGGCAGAATAAAGGAGAGGAGCGACAATTGCAAAGAGGAACTTAGTTACTAATCAAAGATGAAGGGGAAGAGGAGGTTGATTGGCTATAGACGGTTGGGGGATTCTCAGTAAACTGACAGCAGGATTCTTTGCTAAAACCAGGCTTGGCAGGCCAAGGACAATGAATAGCTAAAAGAATTCAGAGAAGTTTGTCCAAAGTTTGGCCAAGGAGGTAATCCTTTGGTAGAAAGTTAATAAATCACAAAAGGGGTGAAGTATAATGTTTAAAGATATATTCAAGGGAAAAAAAAAGACAACAAAGAAAATTGCAATAAATTAGAGCATTTCAGTTCAGTCACTCATTCATGTCCAACTCTTTGCGACCCCATGAATCGCAGCACACAAGGCCTCCCTGTCCATCACCAACTCCTGGAGTTCACCCAAACTCACATCCATTGAGTCAGTGATGCCATCCAGCCATCTCATCCTCTGTCATCCCCTTCTCCTCCTGCCCCCAATCCCTCCCAGCATCAGAGTCTTTTCCAATGAGTCAGCTCTTCACATGAGGTGGCCAAAGTACTGGAGTTTCAGCTTCAGCATCTCCTTCCAAAGAAATCCCAGGGCTGATCTCTCCCAGAATGGACTGGTTGGATCTCCTTGCAGTCCAAGGGACTCTCAAGAGTCTTCTCCAACACCACAGTTCAAAAGCATCAATTCTTCGGCACTCAGCTTTGTTCACAGTCCAACTCTCACATCCATACATGACCACTGGAAAAACCATAGCCTTGACTAGATGGACCTTTGTTAGCAAAGTAATGTCTCTGCTTTTCAATATGCCATCTAGGTTAGTCATAGTTTTTCTTCCAAGGAGTAAGCGTCTTTTAATTTCATGGCTGCAGTCACCATCTGCAGTGATTTTGGAGCCCAAAAATATAAAGTCTGACACTGTTTCCATTTATTTGCCATGAAGTGATGGGACAAGATGCCATGATCTTCATTTTCTGAATGTTCAGTTTTAAGCCAACTTTCTCACTCTTCTCTTTCACCTTCATCAAGAGGCTTTTTAGTTCCTCTTCACTTTCTGCCATAAGGGTGGTGTCACCTGCCTATCTAGGGTTATTGATAATTTTCCCGGCAATCTTGATTCCAGCTTGTACTTCTTCCAGCCCAGCATTTCTCATGATGTACTCTGCATATAAGTTAAATAAACAGGGTGACAATATATAGCCTTAAAGTACTCCTTTTCCTATTTGGAACTAGTCTGTTGTTCCATGTCCAGTTCTAACTGTTGCTTCCTGACCTGCATTCAAATTTCTCAAGAGGCAGGTCAGGTGGTCTGGTATGCCTATCTGTTTCAGAATTTGCCACAGTTTATTGTGATCCACACAGTCAAAGGCTTTGGCATAGTCAATAAAGCAAAAATAGATGCTTTTCTGGAACTCTCTTGCTTTTTCGATGATCCAGCAACCTGTCTCTGGTTGGCAATATGGTCTCTGGTTCCTCTGCCTTTTCTAAAACCAGCTTGAACATCTGGAAGTTCACCGTTCACATATTGCTGAAGCCTGACTTGGAGAATTTTGAGCATTACTTCACTAGCGTGTGAGATGAGTGCAATTGTGCGGTAGTTTGAGCATTCTTTGGCATTGCCTTTCTTTGGGATTGGAATGAAAACTGACCTTTCCAGTCCTGTGGCTATTGCTGAGTTTTCCAAATTTGCTGGCATATTGAGTGCAGCACTTTCACAGCATCATCTTTCAGGATTTGAAATAGCTCCACTGGAATTCCATCACCTCCACTAGCTTTGTTCGTAGTGATGCTTTCTAAGGCCCACTTGACTTCACATTCCAGGATGTCTGGCTCTAGGTGAGTGATCACACCATCGTGATTATCTGGGTCATGAAGATCTTTTTTGTACAGTTCTTCTGTGTATTCTTGCCACCTCTTCTTAATATCTTCTGCTTCTGTTAGGTCCATGCCATTTCTGTCCTTTATCGAGCCCATCTTTGCATGAAATGTTCCCTTGGTATCTTTAATTTTCTTGAAGAGATCTCTAGTCTTTCCCATTCTGTTGTTTTCCTCTATTTCTTTGCATTGATCGCTGAAGAAGGCTTTCTTATCTCTTCTTGCTATTCTTTGGAACTCTTCATTCAGATGCTTATATCTTTCCTTTTCTCCTTTGCTCTTCTCTTCTCTTCTTTTCACAGCTATTTGTAAGGCCTCCCCAGACAGCCATTGTGCTTTTTTGTATTTCTTTTCCATGGGATGGTCTTGATCCCTGTCTCCTGTACAATGTCACAAACTTCCATCCATTGTTCATCAGGCAATCTATCTATCAGATCTAGGCCCTTAAATCTATTTCTCACTTCCACTGTATAATCATAAGGGATTTGATTTAGGTCATACCTGAATGGTCTAGTGGTTTTCTCTACTTTCTTCAAATTAAGTCTGAATTTGGCAATAAGGAGTTCATGATATGAGCCAGAGTCAGCTCCTGGTCTTGTTTTTGTTGACTGTATAGAGCTTCTCCATCTTTGGCTGCAGAGAATATAATCATTCTGATTCCGGTGTTGACCATCTGGTGATGTCCATGTGTAGAGTCTTCTCTTGTGTTGTTGGAAGAAGGTGTTTGCTATGACCAGTGCATTTTCTTGGCAAAACTCTATTAGTCTTTTCCTGCTTCATTCTGTATTCCAAGGCCAAATTTACCTATTACTCCTGGTGTTTCTTGACTTCCTACTTTTGCATTCCAGTCCCCTATAATGAAAAGGACATCTTTTTTGGGTGTTAGTTCTAAAAGGTCTTGTAGGTCTTCATACAAACATTCAAATTCAGGTTCTTCAGTGTTACTGGTTGGGGTAACAGTCTAGGTTGGTCATAACTTTCCTTCCAAGGAGTAAGTGTCTTTTAATTTCATGGCTGCAATCACTGCCCACAAAAATAAAGTCAGCCACTATTTCCATTGTTTCCCCATCTATTTGCCATGAAGTGATGGGACCGGATGCCATGATCTTAATTTTCTGAATGTTGAGTTTAAAGCCAACTTTTTTACTCTCCTCTTTCACTTTCTTCAAGAAGCTCTTTAGTTCTTCTTTACTTTCTGCCATAAGGGTGGTGTCAAATGCATATCTGAGGTTACTGATATTTCTCCTGGCAATCTTGATTTCAGCTTGAGCTTCATCCAGCCCAGCATTTCTCATGATGTGCTCTGCATATAAGTTAAATAAGCGGGATGACAATATACAGCCTTGACATACTCCTTTTCCTATTTGGAACCAGTCTGTTGTTCCATGTTCAGTTCTAACTGTTGCTTCCTGGCCTGCATACAGATTTCTCAAGAGGCAGGTCAGGTGGTCTGACAGTGGATTTCAAGGACAATATAATTATTTAAAATCCAGTACTAAAATTTGAAGTGAAACTAAAAATTAAAAAACAAAATTCTTTTGCAAATATAACATACTTAATTATTTCATATTGGCAACAAATTTTATAGTATCTTTCTCTTCTGTTGAATCATTAATTTTTCCCTGTTTCTTTGTCACTTTAACTGTCAAAAGTTCTCAGTGCTGTCAGAATGCTTGCTAATACACAGACTCTCAGAAAACAAATGGTTACAGGACTTCTACATAATGACTTGACTGTCTTTCTTCTCCCTCAAAGAGTAAAAAATCTGTTTCCTTCTATGACTTGTATTAAATTCCAGCACCATTCAAGTAAGAGACAAATTTGTGATAACTACTCTCTTAATGCATTATTTGAAAGTATTTGTGCAACTTCAATGATGGTTAGGGTACACAATGTAATTATCCTTAGCTTCATTACTGAAATGAACTTGGGTTTGCCATGCAGCAAAACCAATGTACTGAATCCAGGTTGTGGTGAAGAAAATTACAGTGCTTATTACAGGCACAAAGCAAAGAGTATGGGTGGCTTATGCTCAAAAACCTGAACTCCCTGAAAGTTTTCAAGGAAAGATTTTTAAAGGCAACATTTGGGGTGAGGGCTGCATGGTGCATGATTTTCTTCTGATTGGTTGATGGTGAGGTAAAAGAGTGATGTTTCAAGAATCTTGATCATCAAACTTCTGGTTGCAGTCTGGAGTTCACATGCTTCTGTTCAGCATGTAGTCACCATCATCCACCAGTCTGAGTAAATTAGGACGGGGGTGGTTCTTAGTTACTGCAGAACAACTCAAAGATCTGTGTCAAATTGTTACATATATTGCTTGAGGGGGAACTAGGATTCCGGGGTTTTTTGTTGCAATTTTTCTTTGTTTTAGATTTTTTGATGTGGATCATTTTTATGTCTTTATTGAATTTAGGACTCTATGACTGAACCATCATCATTACTTTTCTTGTTTAACTGCTTCTCCTTTGTCTTTTCATTTTCTCACTCCTCTAATTAATAACTGCCTGTGTTTGCTCTCTGGAACACAGAGAAGGCCTTGGAGACCAAAGCTTTTATCTAAAAACAAGAAAGAGGAGACAAGAAGGAGCTTTTGTACCTGGAAGGACTCCGCAGGGTCCTGCTCCTCTTCATCATTAAGCCACTTGCTTGTCTTGCATTATAAATATTTAATAAGAAGATAATCAAATTATAGTTTTGCAAGAATCTCTTGCTAGGATGCTATTAGGAAAAATAATGGTTTTTGAATATTTAAAAAATAGATATTAAGAAAGGGGTCTTCTCTTACGAGTGCCGCATATAGGGCAGTTCGTTCTTCCTGAGGAATCGATATCAAGAAATTTTGGAAGCATAATTTTTTTGTACTTAGGCAGCTGGTAATCATTGGTCCTGGTACCCCACCTCTCCCACAAAAAAAAAAAAAAAAAATAGGTATAATGCTACTGCTGAAGCAATATTTTTTAAAGATAAAAATTTATCAGTCAGTAATGTTGTTTCTTTCCTCTCCTTCATTCTTCTGCTTTTCTTCTTTCCTTTGTTATTTTCACCCATTACTTCCCTTTTGTGTTTATATTATTTATTTTAGAGCTGTGTAACTTTAGAGGATGATCACTGCATTTTCATAGTCCAAACATTTTTGGGAAAAAGTTGTCATTTCAGAAAAGTAAGCTGTCACAATATTAATTTAATTTTACTTTTTTTCATTTTTTAGAAAATGTAGCATTATCAAAATTAAACATATTTTTAGAAACATTTTTAAAGATTTCTTAATATGGACAATTTCAAACATACCAAAAGCTGATATTATGGTAAAATAAATCCCTTTTACTTAATATTCATCTTCAGCAATTGCCAGCTTATAAACAGTTTTGTTTCACTAATCTCCCCACTTTCATTTATGGTTTTGGGGATTTTTTTTCAGGGCAAAATGCCAGGCATTATGCCATTTCACCTCTAAATACATTATCATGCACTGCTAACATACACTTTCTTTTTACACATTCATCATGTCATTAACACATCTAAAATTAAAATGAAGCACTATTTCACACCAATATTTCATACTCAGATTGGCCTGATTATCTCAAAACCATTTTTTCACTGTGAGATTGTTTGAATCAGAATTCAAACAAAATCCATAAATTGTATTTGGTTCCTATGTCTTCTCTGATTTTCCCATTGGCTGTTTCTGAGGGGTTAGGAAAGAATCCATTATTTATTCTGTAGAATTCTCACATTTTGCATCTGGTTAATGAGTCCTCTGGTCTTCCTCGGTAGCTCAGCTGATAAAGAATTTGCTGGCAATGAGGGAGACCCTGGTTTGATTTCTGGGTTGGGAAGATCCCCTGGGGAAGGGATAGGCTACCCACTCCAGTATTCTTGAGCTTCCCTGGTGGCTCAGATGGTAAAGAATCCACCTACAATGCAGGAGACCTGGGTTCAATCCCTGGGTTCAGAAGATCCCCTGGAGGAGTACATGGCAACCCATTCCAGTAATCTTGCCTGGAGAATCCCCGTGGACAAAGGAGCCTGGTAGGCTGCATCCATGGAGTCACAAAGAGTCGGGCACAGCTGAGCGACTAAGCACCGCATATCACAATGAATCATTTGTGGCATCATGTAACATATTTCTCTTTCTCAGTGTGTATCCTATACACTGGTAGTGAGGTGCAGTTATAATTTAAGTAATTTTTTTTCAATAAGACATCATGCATGGTATTGTAAATTTCCTATTTTTATGAGAAATTTAACTCAATTCAGTTCACTCAGTTGTGTCCGACTCTTTGCAACCCCATGGACTGTAGCACACCAGGCTTCCCTGTCCATCACCAACTCCCGGATCCTACTCAAACTCATGTCCATGGCGTTGGTGATGCCATCCAACCATCTCATCCTCTGTCCTCCCCTTCTCCTAGTCGTGCTAACATTCTCTGGAACATTCAGGTTGTGTCAGTGTGATCCATCCAAAAAACAATTTCACACCAACAAATCTTTGGGTGATTTTGATCCTTTGGCATTTACAAAATGATGGTTTTCAAATTCCATTATTTCCTCTTCATTTATTAGTTGGAAATAACTTATATAGAAAGAACCTTTTATTATGTAATTGTTGGCTACTCTAAAAAACAGAAAAATATATTTAATTCTTTCCAATTGTTTTTGAAGTTTTAGAACAGTCAGTCTTAGCAATTACCAATGTTACCAATACAATCTTTTTAAATATCATTTTGAAATAATAGCTTTTTAAATTGTGCTTTTTATTTTAGAATAGATTGAGATAGAAAAGCTGTGAAGATAGTGTATCTTCAAAAAACAGAGTTGGTAGGATCTGTATTTACATCTTTATCTATATCACTTACATCTATAGGATCATCTACCTATCTCCCTATTTATAGAGATTTATTTCAAGAAATTGGTTCATGTCATTGTAGGACTGGCAAATCCAAAATCTGTAGGACACACCAGCAGGCTGGAACCTCAGACAGAAGTTGGTGCTTCAGTCTTGGAGCAGAATTTCCTCAGGAAACACTAATTTTGCTTTTTGTATTTTAATTCACTTTTGCTCAGAAAAATTTAGTTAACATCAGGTGTGGGATAAAATTATACCATTCTCAGATTAGAACTAGGAATCTTTTGATCTAATTTAGACGAGATTTCAGGGTTGAGAAAAGCTACAGTTTTGCTTTTAAGTCCTTTCCACTGACTGAATGAATCCCACCTGTATTATGGAAAATAATCTTGGACTGAAAGTCAATTGATTGCAGATGTTTTCCACATTGACAAAACAACTTCACAGCAACACCTACCTTAGTGTTTGATTGAATAGTCTAGCCTCTAAAATTAACAATAAAAATGACCATCATAGGTGGTGAAGAGAATTCCTATATACCCCACATGAAGGAATTAAAGAAGGAAAGAAAAGAAAAAGGAAGAAAGGAAGGAAGGAAACAAGGAAGGAAGGAAAGATAAGTGGTAGGGGGGAAGGAGGAAGAGGAAATGGAGAGAGAGAGAGAGATGATAGGCTGAAAATATAGAGGTAAAAGAAAAAAGAAGTTTTCAGTATGACACAGTTCAAGTTCTTTCAAATATATTGTCCTTTTGAATTATTTTTGAAATAGGCCCATTGATAACGATACATTATTTGTTTCCCTTCTGTTGACATCTTCCATCAAGATGGTAAATTTGTCACAATGAGTGAAACAATATTGATATATTACTATTAAGTTCATATTATGTTTACATTTCTTTACTTTTTAGATTTAATGCCCATTTTCTGTTCCAGGATCTCATCCAAAATACTTTTAATCATCATGTGTCCCTAGCCACTCTTGACTGTGATAATTTCTCAGATTTTCTCTGCTTTTATGACCTTTACAGTTCTGGAGTACCTGTTATGTGTTTTATAAAATACTCATTAAATGGATTTTATCTCATACTCTTCTCATGATTAGACCAAAGTTATGTATTTCTGGAAGGAAGACTACAGAGGTAGTGTCATTTTAATCACCTCATAGCAAGAGTACATGCCATCAGCATGACTGATACTGTGGATGTTCACTTTGATCACCTGGCTGAGGTAGTTTCTCAGGATTCTCCACTGAAAAGTACAAGAAGAAAGTTATTATACACAGGCTGAACTTGAGGAGTGGGACATTATCTATGTAAATTATTTGTATTTATTCTGTTCCACAGATTTTTATCTTTTCTCCATTTATTTATGTATTCAATCCTTAACATACATTTAAGCAGTATGGGTTGAAACACCTGTTTTAAACTTTGGGTTATAATCCAACACTACTTTATTTTATTGCTCAAATTGCTCCAGGCTTGGCCATTCGGAGATCTTTCATTTTGCTCCTATGACTCTTTGGCATGCCCCATCAGAGCGGGCATGATTAACCAATCAAAGACACACTTTGTTTTCATTACCATATCATTTACTTCTAGCATTTCCTTTCAGTTCTTTCTTAGTTCCCATCTCTCTGTTTACATATGCTATCAGTTCTTATCTGTTGTATGTTTTAGTTACAGCCATTAAGATATGAATCATAAGTTATTTTCAATTCCCTGACATAATCTCAACATCTGTGTTATATCTGAGTTTTGTTTCTAATGATTGGCATATTTCTTCACAAAGTGGTGTTGCTTCTTGTCTTTGTGTATCTTATAATTTTTTTTTTGTTGAAATCAAGACATGTTATTTCAGGTAATGTTAACAGAGATAAATAAGCCTTACTGTGAGAATCTTTGTTCACCTGGCTGATAAGTAACTGGGCTTACTGTTTGCCATAGCTGCAGGTGTCAGAGACTTCTCTTTTCTGGACTTTGGTTTCTAAGTTTTCCTGCTTAGATAGAGCGTGAATCTTGCAACTCAGCTACAATGTCCTATTGTTATCCTGAAGCCTGGTCCATGTGGTGGTGAAGTATGGGTTTTGGGGAGCATTCTATGCTGTTCTGATCAAGTATCAGTCTTTTTGTGAGTCTGTGTCTCAGGGCTATGGCCTTCATAAGCATTTACATCCCTCCTCCTGTGGTACAACTTTCCCCCTTCACTCCATCCTCTTCTTTCTGGGTATGGCATTGCCAATCTATACAGAGGAAAACAACAGAATGGGAAAGACTAGAGATCTCTTCAAGAAAATCAGAGATACCAAAGGAACATTTCATGCAAAGATGGGCTCGATAAAGGACAGAAATGGTATGGACCTGACAGAAGCAGAAGATATTAAGAAGAGGTGGCAAGAATACACAGAAGAACTGTACAAAAAAGATCTTCACGACCCAGATAATCACGATGGTGTGATCACTGACCTAGAGCCAGACATCCTGGAATGTGAAGTCAAGTGGGCCTTAGAAAGCATCACTACGAACAAAGCTAGTGGAGGTGATGGAATTCCAGTGGAGCTATTCCAAATCCTGAAAGATGATGCTGTGAAAGTGCTGCACTCAATATGCCAGCAAATTTGGAAAACTCAGCAATAGCCACAGGACTGGAAAGGTCAGTTTTCATTCCAATCCCAAAGAAAGGCAATGCCAAAGAATGCTCAAACTACCGCACAATTGCACTCATCTCACACGCTAGTAAAGTAATGCTCAAAATTCTCCAAGCCAGGCTTCAGCAATGCGTGAACCATGAACTTCCTGATGTTCAAGCTGGTTTTAGAAAAGGCAGAGGAACCAGAGATCAAATTGCCAACATCTGCTGGATCATCAAAAAAGCAAGAGAGTTCCAGAAAAACATCTATTTTTGCTTTATTGACTATGCCAAAGCCTTTGACTGTGTGGATCACAATAAACTGTGGAAAATTCTGAAAGAGATGGGAATACCAGACCACCTGATCTGCCTCTTGAGAAATCTGTATGCAGGTCAGGAAGCAACAGTTAGAACTGGACATGGAACAACATACTGGTTCCAAATAGGAAAAGGAGTACTTCAAGGCTGTATATTGTCACCCTGTTTATTTAATTTATATGCAAAGTACATCATGAGAAATGCTGGAATGGAAGAAACGCTGGAATGGAAGAAACACAAGCTGAAATCAAGATTGCCGGGAGAAATATCAATAACCTCAGATATGCAGATTACACCACCCTTATGGTAGAAAGTGAAGAGGAACTAAAAAGCCTCTTGATGAAAGTGAAAGTGGAGAGTGAAAAAGTTGGTTTAAAGCTCAACATTCAGAAAACAAAGATCATGGCATCCAGTCCCATCACTTCATGGGAAATAGATGGCAAACATTGGGAACAGTGTCAGACTTTATTTTTCTGGGCTCCAAAATCACTGCAGATGGTGATTGCAGCCATGAAATTAAAAGACGCTTACTCCTTGGAAGGAAACTTATGACCAACCTAGATAGCATGTTCAAAAGCAGAGACATTACTTTGCCAACAAAGGTTCGTCTAGTCAAGGCTATGTTTTTTCCTGTGGTCATGTATGGATGTGAGAGTTGGACTGGGAAGAAGGCTGAGCACCGAAGAATTGATGCTTTTGAACTGTGGTGTTGGAGAAGACTCTTGAGAGTCCCTTGGACTGCAAGGAAATCCAACCAGTCCATTCGAGAAGAGATCAGCCCTGGGATTTCTTTGGAAGGAATGATGCTGAAGCTGAAACTCCAGTACTTTGGCCACCTCATGCAAAGAGTTGACTCATTGGAAAAGACCCTGATGCTGGGAAGGATTGGGGGCAGGAGGAGAAGGGGATGACAGAGGATGAGATGGCTGTATGGCATCACTGATTCAATGGACGTGAGTCTCAGTGAACTCCAGGAGATGGTGATGGACAGGGAGGCCTGGCATGCTGCAATTCATGGGGTCGCAAAGAGTCGGACATGACTGAGCGACTGATCTGATCTGATCTGATCTGATCCTTTATCTCTCTCCCCTGTTGACTATATTTTTCCCTCTTGGGTAAGACAGGAATATTGAAAGGTGACTGGTGTGGGAGAAATTCCCTTTCTCTAGCTAAGATAAAGGTGACTCTGGTGAAATTCTTTCCCTTAGAAAGTAGTCCTTATTTATGAAGAAGGTTCTGAGACATTTCACAATAGTTACTCTTCTCCCTGGGCCAGGGCCACACTGGGATCTTTCTTAGGGGTTCCTAGAGTAAAATCCCATGAATGCAGAGCACCCCCTAAGACTGTAGTCCTGGGTTTTTCTCGCTCTCACTCTAGTTCACATTAAACCTCCAGTAATTTGTCAAAATGACCATGTTTTGCTAGCAGTTGATGGTTAGAGTATGTCTGCTTTCAATAAGTAGATCTCAGTTGCTCTATCTTTCTGGATCTCTCTTCAAAATCAGGGTAGTAGTTTGACTTGTGACCTTAGTTCTCTAATGTATCCTAAGAAAGCTGCTGACTTTCAGTTTGTCTAGGTTTTCCCCCTTGTGATGATGGAAATGACAATTTTCCAAACTCTTTAAATATTCAAGATGAAAGCAAAAGTAATCATAGATTTTACACATGATCAGTTTTCAGTCCATAGTCATCACTTTATTCTTATTGATTAAGGTGTAACATTTTTAGCAGTAAGAATCTGATCAAGTTAGTACATTATCTTGCCACGACCCCATTTGTCTTTGAACACTTCCTTGCTTTCTGGCAGAATATGATATCTTAGGTTCACATTTCTTGCCCGATCCCTAAATGGAGAATTGTATACATTTGCATATTTCCTGCCAATTTCTCCAAGAAATCTTATTCCTTTTGTTGAAAAACAGGCATACTACTGGCTTGCCTTTCTTCTCATGTATTTCAGTAAATAGATGTGTGAAAAAAACATGAATTCAAATTTAAGTTTATCAAATGTTTATAAAAGCATATAATTAAATAGTTATTTGTTTACATTGAACTACCTTTGTCTAGTCAAGACTATGGTTTTCCCAGTGGTCATGTATGTATGTGAGAGTTGTACTGTGAAGAAAGCTGAGCACCAAAGAATTGATGCTTTTGAACTGTGGTGTTGGAGAAGACTCTTGAGAGTCCCTTGGACTGCAAGGAGATCCAACCAGTCCATCCTAAAGGAGATCAGTCCTGAGTGTTCATTGGAAGGACTGATGCTGAAGCTGAAACGCCAATACTTTGGCTACCTCATGCAAAGAGTTGACTCATTGGAAAGACCCTGATGCTGGGAGGGATTGGGGGCAGGAGGAGAAGGGGACGACAGAGGATGAGATGGCTGGATGGCATCACCGACTCGAGGCACATGAGTTTGGGTGAACTCTGGGAGTTGGTGATAGGGAGGCCTGGCATGCTGCTATTCATGGGGTCACAAAAAGTCGGACACAACTGAGTGACTGAACTGAACTGAACCTTTCATATCAGAGAAGCAAAGTAAGCACTTGACCTTTTCCTGTTATTATCAGTTTTTGGATAAAGTTCTGGGTCCTTTTACCCTGACTCCAGTGAGCTTTCATTTCTTTAATATAATGTGTAGTCCCAGACTTATCTTCCACATTTTTTAACATTGTGCTGCAAACTGCCTTTTTCTTAAGAGCCTTTGTTGGATTCCTTGGTAATGGATATTTGGTGATCACACTTTGGGTAGTAGGTATGCTCAATGCTACTGGATTTTCACTGTTCCTGGAACTTTCAAGTGTATTAAAACAGGAAATACATACAAAACTGTTACAGTGATAAAATGAACACTAATGATCCTGATATACCTAATTTTAAGTTAAGATTGTAAGATTTTTCATACCTGCTTTGACTTCCCACTTAAAGTTCTTACTTTCCAAAATGCAATATTGTCATTTGCCAGCATCTGTGTCATCACCTATTTAATTTATACAATAATATCAACTCAATGTTTTTAAAAGCCAGATTTATTTTGTCTAAATTAAAATAGCTTGTTGGCCTAAATAGAGAGGTAAACTGAGACAAGCTCAGAAGAAACTAGTATTTGAGAATAGCAGATTAATTCAGGACAAGAAAACTGTAGCAAGCTACAGATGAGGGTTTGGAGCAGGTTGTACTCATGGGCAGGGAAGGGAAAAGGGGGAGAGTTCAGTTAAAGTTGGTTCAAATCTAAAAGAAATGGAAACCAACCCTGAAATTTTTCCAAACAGACAAAATCAGTCCAGTCACAAAGTTCAATTCAGTCCACTTTGTGAGACCAACTCACCTGCATTTGGCAAAACAGCCCAAGGTTGAATATGATTACCTCTCATCAGTCCCCTATTATCCAAGAAAATTCCAACACTATCAGTTTTCTGTATATCAGGGATTACTGGGAAAAAGTTTCTCAATCCTTGAGTTTTCCTGGGGGCACATTAATGAGATTCTGTATTTTATATCCTCCAGTTATATTTTAAATGGAAATTCTTTCACACTTGAAAACATATTACTAAATTTTACTAGGAAACAATTGAATCCATGAAGAAAGGACCCAAAAAAAACTTATACAGATAATGATGCTTTTGCATTATTAAAACACAGCACATGCATCTTTTCACGTCAGTAACTGGATCTGTAATCAGTCCCTCAGCCCTAGAGCCCACTTACACTTTAAACTCTAACCGTTACACTGGGCATATTCCTGGACCCTTAGGCTTCTGCTCATTTTCCAACGCCTTTTTCTGGTTTGCTTAACATGATGATTCTTTTCTTAGGCTACGGGAAGGGAGGGAATGCAAAACAAAGGAGGAGAAGTCAAGGAAGAAAAGTGCAGGGATAAAGCAGGGTCCCGGTCTCCCACAAGGAATATGTATAGTTGTACTTTTGAGTTCTGTTTTAGGAATGAAGGCTCCCACCCAGGTGAAGGATGATAAATTCAGGCTAAGAAAAAGAGTCCTGAAACACCACCATATTACCTCACCACCAATCAGCCTACACACAGTGAGGATAACAAACTCTGAACCCCTCCTCAAATGATTAACTTCTCTTTCTCCCTTCAAAAAGCTTTCATGGTCCAGCAGAAACTTTGGTGTTGATTCTTGGACATGAGTCCATCTTCTCTCTGAGTTGTTGACAATTGAATAAAGCAAAGGTTCCTTTCCAACCAATGCTTCTCTCTCAAGTATTCGGTTTTGAGATGCAAGCAGCCAAACCTGAGTTCAGTAACAAATCCACTTTATCCTTAAAAAAAAAAAAAAAAACTAACCAATAAACAAAAAATCCTGACTATTTTAGAGCAATTTTAAGTTCACAGTAAAAGTGAGCAGAAGGTACAGAAATGTCCTATATGCTCCCTGCCTCTACACACACACACACACACACACACACAGCCTCTCCCATCATCTAAATCTCTCACCAAAGTGGTAAATATTTTATAATCGGTGAAGCTACACTGATTCATTATAATCATCCAAAGTCCATAGTTTACCTCAGGGTTCACCCTTGGTGTTGTATGTTCTATGAATTTGAACAAATGTATAATGACATGTGGGCTTCCCAGTTGGTGCTAGTCGTAAAGAATCTGCCTGTCAATGCAGAAGACAAGAAATGTGGGTTTGATCCCTGGGTCAGGAAGATCCCCTGGAGGAGGGCATGGCAACCACTCAAGTGTTCTTGCCTGGAGAATTCTTGGACAGAGGAGCCTGGTGGGCTATAGACCAAAAGGGTTGCAAAGAATTGGACATGACTGAAGTGACTACGCATGCACGCATAATGACCTGTATCCACCATTACAGGATCACACAGAAGTGTTTCTTCTAAAACATCCTCTCTGCTACCCCTGTTTATCCCTTCCTCCCTCCTAAACCCTGGAAACCACTGATCTTTATCTTGTATTCATAGATTTGCCCCAATTTTTAAAAAATAACTGCATATTCTATTTCAAGGTATGCCATAATTTATTTCACAAGAAATATAACAATATCTTTATTGTTATATTCAGGCCTTCAGCTGAATTTTGATAATTGTCTCTTCCCATTAGGTCTCTGCTTGGCAGTGGGACATTATGGTGAGGGCACTCCCTGATGGAGAGGCCAGGATCCTGATCAGAGGGCTCTGCATCCAGGGTATATCCTGAAGGGTCAGGGCATCATTTCCCAGTGCTTGTACAGTGCCTGGCTAGTGCTGGGTATCTAAGCCCTGTCCCTCAGGGGCCAGAAGGCCCCCATCTTCATACCATTATATGGAGGCTGCAAGTTTTTCAAGGAAAACATTTTTTTTTTTTTCATTCACTGAACATTAACTGAGGATTTACCCTGTGTCCTCCCCATGCTTGTGCTTTGGCTCCAGAAATGAAAAGCCCTCACCTCTGCTCTCAAAGAATCCACAGTATCTAAGAGGAGACAAGCACATAAGTCAGATGCTATAGTGCCTGTAAGGAGTCTTGTTATAAAGCCGTGTGCTTGACCACGGCTCTCAGGACGTCATCATGGGTGACAGCTCAGGTGCAGCCTGGATGAGCCCCATTGGACAATCTGGATCTAAAACAGTGAGTCAACAAAGTTGGCAGATGGGGAAGAGAAAGTGCTCCCCAGGTTGGGGGACAGTGTGTGTGAAGGCAGGCACAATATAATTAACATACATGGGTAAAGTATTGCCTGGGAAAGTTAGATACCTACTATTCCAATTTTGGGGCTTCCCAGGTGATGCTAGTGGTAAAGAACCCGTCTGCCAATGCAGGAGACTGTAAGAGACTTGGATGCAATCCCTGGGTCAAGAAGATCCCCTGGATGAGGGCAAGGCAACCCACTCCAGTATTCTTGCCTGGAGAGTCCCATGGACAGAGAAGCTTGGTAGGCGCTACTGTCCATAGGGTCACAAAGAATTGGACATGACTGGAGTGACTTAGCATACATTCCAATTTTTTCTTTGAAATGTATAGCACTGAATCTATTGAATAACAATATTTTTAATGTGGAAGGCAAGATATCAGTAAGTAAATATGATGTTTCCTCACTGTTTGGGTTCCAGACTGGGATTTAATGCAAATTAGACATGTGCATTTAAATCAGGACTGGGGAGGAAAGATCAGCATGGGGTTGATGTGTGATGGACGATCCTCATACAAATGTCATCAGCCAAGAGAAGTGTTACCAACATTATCTACCATGTGCATCCCTGGATGACCATCTTGTTGCTAGATTTTTGCTGTCTAAAACACTACATTTTTGTTATCCCTTAGGATGAAATAAAAACTAAACTCTTGCTGGATTGAATATATTTAGGGTAATTTCACGGTTTCTTGATAAGCAGAAACAAGTTGCTACAGATTCACTAGGCTTGAGGGGTAGAGTTCATAGAATCCAATTTATTGTAACTATTCTAAGAGATTATAATTAATATTCTCAAGTTTGTTCCTGCTGTCACCTTGAAACTTAGACCATCTACACAGAAAACATTTGCTCATGACTCCACAAAAGGAAAACTTTGACACAGAGATTTAAATGAATGTTTTGATTTTTGTTTCTCCAGGTTTAGGAAAAAATGAAGCTGTGAGCTTATTGAATACATGCATAATATACAGTGCATATCCAACATTTCATCAGACTGTTTTGAGCCTCTGACAAGTGTGATGCTTTCATGGTGTGAGCTCCCTAGCAACATGAAGCTAATATCATCTTATCTTACTTTCTTCACTTTGAGAGAGGCTGAGACATAAGTGGGAGAAATACAGTCACCTTCAGAATGAGGACTTGCATGATTTAACGATAATCATGAAAGAGATGGCCATGCAGCAGAACCTCTCTACCAGTACTTGGCAAGCTACATCCCTGCTTCGTGGTTCTCAGTTCCATCAGACCAAAGCTCTTTTTTTATAATGAGTATGTTGTGATGCTCCCATTGCTATCCTGAAATGAAACTTCACATCCTATCCTGTGGTAAAGGGGGGAGCTGAGGCTGTCTATGACTCCAGCAGGAGAGGATGACTGGGAGCTACAGAGCTAGAATCCTCCTGGACCCTGCATCACATGTCTCTTTCATGAGCTGATATTATTCATATTCTTTTGCTACAATAAACTCCAACAATGAGTATAAGAGCTTTCAGCAAGTTCTGTGTGTCTTGCTGGTGAATTATTGAAACTGAGGGTGGTCTTGAGGCTGCACCCACAAAAATAACAATATAATGCCATAATGGTATATCATTGAACTGTATAACTTTGCCAAAATCTAACAGTGTTTAACCAATAACATGTCAAATGATGTGACCTATCAGAAATTAGATATGACAGAGATATAAATGGAAACTAAGTTGTAATTATACAGCACACATTCAAGAAGCAAAGGTTCAGATACAGCTATCCTGAAGAACATAATAAAACAGACCAATACTTCAAATTTTTTATAATTAATAAATTTGTAGGTAAGAGAAGACAGACACTCAGAGCCCATTCTACCAAGAGGCATGGGATAGGGAAAATGCCAGGGGAAAAACTGAGATTAAAATAAAGTCTAATGTTAGAAGAAACAAGTACAAGTTGTAATTATATAATAAAAGAAAGAGGAAATACCTTTAATTGAAATGGGGGAATAATCCAAGGCAAATTACAGACTGATGAAATGGGGAAAAAAGTGATGAGGCATGAAATTCGTACATATGAGCCTAGTCTTGTTTACAGATGCAGACATGAAATAAGACCCTGTGTTATCATAGTTTATTGCAGGAAACCTCTTTCCAACTCACACCATGATGGACCATATATTGGGGACCATATCCCTCAGCTGGTGACACAAAGTAAGAGAAGAAGGCGTAAGTGGACAGCACAACATAAATAATGTGGTAGACCTGGGAGGCAGCTCCTAAACTGCCCTAGTGCACATTTTTCTTAATATGGGTTACCGATCATCATACTGCACAATAGTGTGTGTATATTTATTATATGTAAATATATACATAATTCAAAATATCTCTAAAGCAAGCTGCATTGATGAAATACACCAAGATCCCCATGTTTCCTGTGTTTTCGGTAACTTAATGATATTTGGTTCTCCAGCTGTTAAAAGGAGTCTTTAACATCCTTTCCTTAGACATTACAATTGGCTCCACAGCTTTTTTAAGTAACCACCCCACTGTGCTAAAACTATCTTTAGTTAAATACAGAATTGGAAATTGGTCTACATAAGTAATTTAGTTTCTTTCCAAATGAGTGTGTGGGGAAATCTTAAACACAGAATCTTTTCTAACTATATCCATTAAAAGATATTTTGGTCTCAAAGGCATTATTTTTAACTTATTTAACTTCCTGCAAATGTTTAACATAGTCTTTAGCCATTTTTAGTAGATTAGTAAATTAGTCTGATAAAGATCTTTAAATCAATTATTTATACATATTAAATAGTTTTTAATTATGAACAAATGTTTCCAAATTAGAACCTTTAAGTGTATCCATATGTCATTCTTAGTGAGTGAGATAAATACCTTGATATTCTCCTTCACTTTAATAAAATTGATCTCATTTCCTTATAGTTTAGGGAAAAAAACATTTAACATTTTAAAATAAGTCTAAAACATATGTTGCATACTTTCTCAATAATACAATTTCAGTGTACACCTTTTTAATAATTCAACTTAAAAGTTATTCAGTAACATCCAAAAGTGAATAGGATCTTAAAAACAATAATCTTAAAACAACAGCAACAACCACTTCCCGTGGATAGTTACTTCCTTTGTCGTATAGAAGGAGATATCCAAACATGTCTTCAGTGGTAATGTACAGACCATCAAACTATCTGAGGTACATGGGAGCAGTCTTCATGTCTTAGGGGCAATGGCAATGTTGTCCATTCAGTGACTTTTCACTACAACCCTTGGCCCTGAAGCATTGTTGAGCAGAAGGCAAATAAGTGCTAAAGACACCTGGTGCAGCATTTAAAAGTCCTCCCACGGTCTCCACCTGATTCACTGTGGCTATTGCTCCATCTACAGCAGAAGCAATGGCATGGAGAAATGAACTATTTGTATACATTTTAAGGCTTTTGAGTATTGAAATTTTCTTTATATCCATTCGCAGCAACTTAGAAAATGATATTTCATTTAAAACTTGTCCTTTCTTACAAATATAACATATGCAACAGCAAATCTTCATTATCACATAAAAATTGTTCATTTGTAATGAACGTTTATGTCACTAACGCACATTTTAAAGTTGTGTTTTACCTCTTTCCCACTTTACCTTTCTTCTGAAACACGATAAATGCTTGGTTGAAAATTACATTTTTGAATTTCTTTCCACTTTTGCATACTAATATTATACTGATAGTAAAATATTAATATAATACCAATAAAATAATTGTGTCTAATATTGTGCAATTTGCCATATTTTAGATTAATTTGTGGTTTTATCTAAGAACCAATGAAATCTTTTTTTTTCTGCTCAAATGCAATATTTCAGTTTTATTATGACCTTTTTCAAATCATTTTTTTACATCTTGAAAATGTGGTATATCTCTGACAACCCTAGTGTATTTCTTGGGGAAATGTTTATCTAATTTTGGTTCTACTCTGTTTTGGTAGAGTAAATATTAGGATAAAATCAATATAAAATACTTTACTGAACACTATTTGGCATTTTAATATTTTTAAAATAATGGCTAAAGTTGCCTTTCTCTCTGTCTCTACATATATATGTAGAGAGATATGTGTGTGTGTGTTTATATGCATATATATATATATATATATATACACACACACACATACATATATTGGGGAAGGCAATGGCACTCCAGTACTCTTGCCTGGAAAATCCCATGGGCGGAGGAGCCTGGTAGGCTGCAGTCCATGGGAGTCAGGAAGACTCAGACACGACTGAGTGACTTCACTTTCACTTTTCACTTTCATGCATTGGAGAAGGAAATGGCAACCCACTCCAGTGTTCTTGCCTGGAGAATCTCAGGGACAGGGAGCCTGGTAGGCTGCCATCTATGGGGTCACACAGAGCCAGACATGACTGAAGCGACTTAGCAGCAGTAGCAGCATACACACACACACACACACACATACACACATATATATATACACACACATAACTGTAAATTTGATAGCTAAAAATGAAGGCTGATACAGTGTGTTTTATTGATGATTTAAGTCCCATCACTTCATAGGAAATATATGGGGAAACAGTGGAAACAGTGTCAGACTTCATTTTTTTGGTCTCCAAAATCACTGCAGATGGTGACTGCAGCCATGAAATTAAAAGACGCTTACTCCTTGGAAGGAAAGTTATGACCAACCTAGAAAGCATATTCAAAAGCAGAGACATTACTTTGCCAACAAAGGTCCATCTAGTCAAGGCTATGGTTTTTCCAGTGGTCATGTATGGATGTGAGAGTTGGACTGTGAAGAAAGCTGAGCACCAAAGAATTGATGCTTTTGAACTGTGGTGTTGGAGAAGACTCTTGAGAGTCCCTTGGACTGCAAGGAGATCCAACCAGTCCATTCTGAAGGAGATCAGCCCTGGGATTCCTTTGGAAGGAATGATGCTGAAGCTGAAACTCCAGTACTTTGGCCACCTCATGTGAAGAGTTGATTCATTGGAAAAGACTCTGATGCTGGGAGGGATTGGGGGCAGGAGGAGAAGGGGACAGCAGAGGATGAGATGGTTGGATGGCATCACCGACTCAATGGACATGAGTTTGAGTGAACTCCGGGAGATGGTGATGGACAGGGAGGCCTGGTGTGCTACGGTTCACGGGGTCACAAAGAGTCAGACACGATTGAGTGACTGAACTAAACTGAACCAGGATAAAATTCTGATGGCAACACATTTCCGAAATCTTAGTAAAGTACCAAATAAACAATGTGCAATCTTCCCTTGGTTTATATGGCAAGTTCATTTGAAAGTTCAATGCATATCATGACTGTGACAAAATATTGTCTTTATTATACACAAAATAGTGCTAGGGTCTAGACTCAAGTTTCAAAGCTCCATCATTTTCACTGGAACATTCAAGAGTAATTTGGGACAAGCATGGCTTTCTAAGCTACAGAAACGTACACTCCAGATGTTTAAGGGTTCTAGACATTGCAGATCATCTAGAATTTCAATCCTTATTCTCTAAATGTCCAGCAAATTTTCAGATTTTGCATAAGAGGTAATAGTGCCTCAGATGGGAACCATTAATATTATGCAATCCTCTTAGCAACATCACAGGTAATTGGTTCTGCAAATTGCAAAACAGGAAACTGAGGTCGAGAATGGAAAGGATGCCTTATTATGGTTTCACAGCTAATGTATGGTAGAGCTAGATTTAAGAATCAGGTTTGTCTACTTCAGAGTCAAACCTTTTCCACTACATCATGCTGGTGTTGACTGATTTGACTGACGAAATGGACAAACAGGTAAACAAAAAAATAACTAATGAACAAATGATTTATAATTTGACCTTACAGATCTTTTGCAACTGAAACTGCCCTAGCAGTGACATACAGAGATCCACACCAGTAACCTCTTTTATCATTTTGAAGATGCTACAGCCATACTACAAGGTGATTTCACATTTTTTTAATCTGGCATGTTCTCTTGGATGGACTCAAAACCACTGGAGGCAAATATCAGTTCAGTTCAGTTCAGTTGCTCAGCTGTGTCTGACTTTTTATGACACCATGATGGACTTCAGCATGCCAGGCTTCCTTGTCCATCACCAACTCCCAGAGCTTGCTCAAACTCACATTCATCAAGTAGGTGATGTCATCCAAACATCTCATCATCTGTCGTCCCCTTCTCCTGCCTTCAGTCTTGCCCAGCATCAAGGTCTTTTCCAGTGAATCAGTTCTTTGCTTCAGGTGGCTAAAGTATTGGAGTTTCAGCTTCAGCATCAGTCCTTCCAATGAATATTCAGGACTGATTTCCTTTAGGATTGACTGGTTGGATCTCCTTGCAGTACAAGGGACTCTCAAGAGTCTCCAACACCACAGTTCAAAAGCATCAATTCTTCGGTGCTCAGCTTTCCTTATACTCCAACTCTCACATCCATACATGTCCACTGGAAAAACCGTAGCTTTGACTAGAAGGACCTTTGTTGGCAAAGTAATGTCTCTGCTTTTTAATATGCTGTCTAGGTTTGTCATAGCTTTTCTTCCAAGGAGCAAGCCTCTTTAATTTCATGGCTGCAGTCACCATCTGCAGTGATTTTGGAGCCCCCAGAAATGAAGTCTTTCACTGTTTCCACTGTTTCCCCATCTATTTGCCATGAAGTGATGGGACCAGATGCCATGATCTTCACTTTTTGAATGCTGAGTTTTAAGCCAACTTTTCCACTCTCCTCTTTCACTTTCATCAAGAGACTCTTTAGTTTCTTTGCTTTCTGCCATAAGGATAGTGTCATCTGCGTATCTGAGGTTATTGATACTTTTCCCTGCAATCTTGATTCCAGCCTGTGCTCCATCCAGCTTAGCATTTCTCATGATGTACTCTGCATGTACGTTAAATAAGCAGGGTGACAATATACAGCCTTGACATACTTCTTTTCCTATTTGGAACCAGTCTATTGTTCCATATCCAGTTTTAACTGTTGTTTCCTGAGCTGCATACAGATATCTCAAGAGGCATGTCAGGTGGTCTGGATCTCTTTCAGAATTTTCCACAGTTTATTGTGATCCACACAGTCAAAGAATTTGGCATAGTCAATAAAGCAGAAGTAGATGTTTTTCTGGAACTCTCTTGCTTTTTCAATGATCCAGTAGATGTTGGTAATTTGATCTCTGGTTCCTCTGCCTTTTCTAAATCCAGCTTGAACATCTAGAAGTTCATGGTTCACGTACTGTTGAAGTCTGGCTTGAAGAATTTTGAGCATTACTTTGCTAGCGTGTGAGATGAGTGCAATTGTGCAGTGGTTTGAGCATTCTTTGACATTGCCTTTCTTTGGGATTTGAATGAAAATTGACCTTTTCCAGGGTCTCCTAGTGAGGCAAATATTACTTCTATTTTAATTGAACAAGTCTTGATTGCTTCCTTATGTTTTGTGAATTGATGATGAGTCACACTGCTATGGCAGAGTCATTTTTTTTGGCTTATGATGGTTGGAAAATTAATCAGATTGAACTGTATTTTGCTAATTTGATCTTTTAATATTCAGAAACTGCATCATTTCCCATAAAGTCAGTTTCTACTCAAACTCTTCACTATCAAAATGAAAAAGTTTAAATGCAAATTAAAAGATTTTGATGGATGGATTGGGCAACTCATCACAAAACACTCAATTAATTCTTAAAGTGATAAAACTGAGATTTCACATGAAATATGATGGGATGACATATCACAGCATTTGAAATGACAATTTTCAGGGAAAGATTTTAAAAGCTCTTTCTAATTGACAATGTGTGAAAATTTAATCAAAGATTATTACTAATTACTGTTATTGCCTGCTTTAAAAGAAGGCATAAAACACCATAATACTTTGCATGTCTGTCTTATTTAATCTTCATGAAGCATACATTATTTTTCCAGTTTTACAAAGGAGGGAATTCAGGATGAGAAGATGAAATAAATTGCTAGATCCAGGATAACAAAATGAGGCATGATCATCTAATTCAGGAATATCACTCCAAAGGCTAAATCTTAACTCACAGTGTATTCTAAAAGACATTTCTCCAAAGAAGACATACAGATGGCCAAGAGACACATGAAAAGATGTTCAACCTCATTAATTACTAGGGAAATGAAAATTAAAACTACAATGAGGTATCACCTCACACTGGCCAAAATGGCCATCATCAAAAAATCTACTAGCAATAAATGCTGGAGAGGGTGTGGAGAAAAGATAACCTTCCTACTGTGTTGAAGAAATCCATAATTTGAAAGGATACATGCACTCCAATGTTCATTTCAGCACTGTTTACAATAGCCAATACATGGAAGCAACCTTAATGTCCATGGAGGAATGAATAAAGAAGATGTGGTACATATATACAACGGAATATTACTCAGTCATAAAAAGGATGGAATGATGCCATTTGCAGCAATATGGACAGACCTGGAGATTGTCCTATTGAGTGAAGTAAGACAGAAGAAGACAAATGTCATATGATATCACTTATATGGGAAAGCTAAAGAAACGGTACCAATGAACTTATTTACAAAACAAAGGTTGATTCATAGATGTAGAACACAAACCTGTGGTTATCAAGGTGAAAGGTGAGGAGAGAGATGAATTGGGAGATTGGGATTGACATAGACAAGCTACTATATACAGAATAGATAACTAATAAGAACCTACTCTATAGCACATGAAACTCTGTTCAGTACTCTGTAAAAACCTGTATGGGAATAGAATAAAAAATATTGCATATATATTTATGTATAACCAACTCTCTGCTGTACAACATAAATGAACACAATATTGTAAATCAATTACGCTCCAATAAAAAACTAATTAAAAAAAACTTACACTTTAAGTATGCATGCTGCTGCTGCTGCTGCTGCTAAGTCGCTTCAGTCGTGTCTGACTCTGTGCGACCCCATAGACGGCAGCCCACCAGCCTCCTCTGTCCCTGGGATTCTCCAGGCAAGAATACTGGAGTGGGTTGCTATTTCCTTCTCCAATTAAGTATGCATAGTATGCACCTTATTAAGTATATTAAGGGCTAACTAAGTGAAGTTGCTCAGTCGTGTCCGACTCTTTGCGACCCCATAGACTGTAGCCTAACCAGGCTCTGCTACCAGGCTCTGAGGAGCCTCTCAGTCCATGGAATTTTCCAGGCAAGAGTACTGGAGTATGTTGCCATTTCCTTCTCCAGGGGATCTTCCCAACCCAGGGATCGAATCCGGGTCTCCCACACTGCAGGCAGATGCTTTACCATCTGAGCCACCAGGGAAAGCTTCTAGCTAAGAAAGCTATAAATATAGCATGATTTATTTATATAGCCCAATGTCCCTGCATTAACCACACTGTCAGTATAAAACAAGGTTATACCTGTCTCTGTAAGGGCTCTCCCTTCCCTCTAACCAGATGATTTCTTGTGATGGGGAGTCTGACTTCAGCCCATGGAATCCAGAGTCAGAGAGAGACTCAGAGTGCTGACTCATAAGCTGTGGGGAAGTGGTTACATCTGGGAAGTCATCAGGACAAAAGGAACCTGAGTTGTTTCCTCTGGACCAGATGTTCTGTCCAGGTGGAAGAGAGCCAGCTGGGGCCACCTTAGGGTCTGCTCATGAGGGCCAGCTGGAAGGGAAGGCAGGTCCTAGCAAAGAGAAGCTACAAATAGTTAGGGACCGAGGATGGAGGGTGAGGTACATTGTGAGCCATGGGAGTGGTCAGTTATCAAACAAAGGAGTTACAGGTGACAGGTCACCTGAGACTGAGCACCAGCTCAGTGTCAAAGTAAAACTGACTCCAATCCAGGCTATAGGAACTGGAGAATCTTCAAGCTGAGTACTGCCCAAATTCCTGGCCCACAAAATTGTAAGATATAATAAAACTGTGGTTATTTTAAGCCCATATCTCCTGGGATGCTTTGTTATACAACATACAAGCCACTTTGAGGAACCATTAAAGACACTCACAAGAAATGAAGTTACTTTAAAACATCAGCAAATTCAGAGAGTTTGAGCCCAAATCAAGAAAGGACCAATCAAATTCCCTGTGCCCTTTAGTCTTCCCCATCTTCAAGGAGAAGGAGAATTGGCACAGAGAGAAGGAACCCAGCCTCTTTCCCAGAATGTAGACTGTATAGTCAGCAGCAGGCATTGATGTTTTAACTACTTGTTACCAACAACTTTAATTATTGATCAGAGGATTTTGTGGTGTCCAAGAACACATTTATGGGCCTGCTCAAGCTTTCCTCAAAGGCAGGATAAAAACTAGTTCCAGAAAATAAATGTTAAAAGACAGGATATTTTATAATTGCATACCATAAGTTACAGAACCAGAGAAAACTCTTTCAGTTATTTTAATTATGTCTTCTAATATTCAAATATATGTCATCAAAATACTGCAGCTTCTTGAGAGATAATTCAATGAGAGCCATGCTGAATGAACTTCAAAGACATCAGAAATTACATCAATCAACCATGAATTGACCTAAGGTTGCAAAATCTTCTCTGAACTTATATTACACAGAGAAATAAACCCAAATTTGTTTCAGTCCTTGTGAATGCATTTTCTGTAACTTTCAGCCAAATGCCTTTATAAATGACACATTTATTTACTCATTGCTTTATTCATTTATCAAGTAGATATCAAGTGCCCCCTTCAAGGTAGTTATTCTAATACTGGGAGGACAGAAGTAAGCAAGATTAAGTGCCTAGGGAAACATTATAGTAAAGAAACAGAAAAAAAAAAAACAACACATGAATAAGCACCTTCATTTCAGGCAATAACATTTCTGTGGAAAAAGAAAACCAAGCAAATGGAGGGGAAATGAAAAGAAGGAAGGAAGCAACTGGGATTATCTTACTACAGTGTTCAGGAAGTGATTTCTTAAGGGGATGCCCTTGACCAGGCATCTGAAGGATCAAGCTGTGAGACATGAGAAGATCCAAGTCAGAAAAGACATAGGGAGAGGAATCATAGATGCTGAGTCCTGAGGCAGAGAGCAGCAGAAAGGAGGGGGATGCTGTGGGTGGGGGCTTCCCTCATAGCTCAGTTGGTAAAGAATCTGCCTGCAATGCAGGAGACCGGGTTCAATTACTGGGTTGGGACGATCCCCTGGAGGAGGACATGGCAACCCATTCCAGTATTCTTGCCTGGAAAATCCCATGGACAGAGGAGTCTGGCAGGCTACAGTCCACAGGGAAATTCAAAGCAGGAGGAGGTGGAGCCCCAGGGGGTCAGGGCAGGTTGTCACAGAGGAAATCTGGAGCTTCTCTCAAGCATGATAAGAAGGTCCTACTTTTTCTCCACCATCTGCCCATAAGCTCTGGGAAAATCTTTGTTCATTCCTAGAATCCAGCACAACATCTCATCCATATGACAAGCTCCATAAATAGTTTTGAACTAAAGATGTAATGTCTGCTTGCAAAGAGAGACAACAGTCAATAGTCATTGATTCATTCATGCTCAGAGGGAATAGAACTGTTTTGTTCAGCATAGTGAAAAAGCATAGTGAAAATGCTTGATTTTCTTGTAAGAAACTATGTAGATGGATGCCTTGGTAGCCTCAAAATGCATCATCTGGTCCTCTCCCAGAGGCTACAGATGAAAGACTTCCAGAGCAAATCACATAGTTATTGGGATCGATATGAAATGTAGCAAAAGGTGAAAGGAGAGAAATAAGGCAGGCTAGAGTTGGACTATAAAGAAAGCTGAGCACAGAATAATTGATGCTTTTGAACTGTGTTGGAGAAGTGTTGGAGAAGACTCTTGAGAGTCACTTGGACTGAAAGGAGATCCAACCAGTCCATCCTAAAGGAGATCAGTCCTGGGTGTTCATTGGAAGGACTGATGTTGAAGCCGAAACTCCAATACTTTGACCACCTGGTACAAAGAGCTGGCTCATTTGAAAAGACCCTGATGCTGGGAAAGATTGAGGGCAGGAGGAGAAGGGGACGACAGAGGATAAGATGATTGGATGGGATCACTGACTCAATGGACATGGGTTTAGGTGGACTCCGGGAGTTGATGATGGGCAGGGAGGCCTGGTGTGCTGTGGTTCATGGGGCTGCAAAGAGTCAGACACGACTGAGTGACTGAACTGAACTAAACAAATGTTTTCAAGAAATAACCTTGTAACTTGCAAGGCGCAGCTATATCATGAACTGTCATTATCAAAGGTTTGGGCCTACAAGAGTGTCTGGAGCCGTCAAGGAAGGAGCTAAGGAGAAACAGCTAGAAATCATCACAAGATCACTGTGTCTAGAGTCATGCTGTCCTGAATTTCAATCTTGGCTCTGCTACTGAAATTGAAACCTCCTAAAACTGAGTTCCCCTGCCAACTTATAATTAATCTTTCTATCCAAAACGTATTCTCTTTATTGTCCTGTCCCCTGGTTTGAGAATTGAGAAGTATCAGAGGAAAGTAGGAACTGAAAGCAAGCAGGATTCAGCAAGGCCTTCCCAGGCACAATAGCCCCTCCTTCTCTCCCATTTCTTATTTGTAGAAAATGCTTCTGTCTCCTAGACCTTCTGAGTTCCAGAGAGCAGAGATGCAAAATTAACAATTAGAGAAGTAAGAAAATGGATAAACAAAAGGAAAACAGTTACTCAAGAAAACTAATGATAATTTAAATAGTAGTGCAGTAATAAAACAGAGTCCGTCTTGCTATTCCACCTACACCAAGTTTAAAAGGAAAATAAAAAAAAGAGACTTTCGCACAATTGTTTCCTAACTGATATCATTGTACATTCTTAGGAGATTAGTAATTGTGTGAAATTTACTCATACTGTTTCTAAGTTTTTCAGCATAGTCATGGCACTTCAGCAGGGAATCTGAGTATACTTTACAGGCAGAGTGAACTTAAAAGTTTAAATGTCAAGAGATTATGGCTTAAATAAATTAGTGTGTCCTATGAGGGGAAAAAAGAAACCACCTTTTAAAGAATGATATGCCATATACCCTTGATTTTCATTTTGCATTATATCGACTTTTTCTTTTTGAGAAAAGTAATAAAAATTGGATAGTCTAAGACTCCACTATTTAAAAGCCTAATTACTTTTAAAAATATGCATACTTTCAAAACTTTTACCAAAATACATAACTGTTGAAGCATTCACTTCTATATGGAAGTATGCATATTGGTATCAGTTTCTTTGTACAGTTGTACTTAGATATTTTTTATGATTTTTTCATGTGCAAGTATCAAGGTTTTGAAGTTTTAGTCAGAAGATACTCTGTAGATTACATTCCCAAGAACATAATGCTTATACAAAATGTATAGTCCACGTTTTAAAGCTTAATTGTATTTTACTTTACATATACACTTCAGTTAACATAGAGCACTTAGAATCTATTTGGTATTTTTGATTTCTCAAAGTAAAAAAAGTTTTAGATTTTTAGGTTTGATATGGTTGTGTCATAATCATCTCATAATTGAAAATTTTAATTTTTGACAATAAAAGGAAATTGGGTATCTTTGGAACTGTAAAATCTGGTTTAATCCTTCTCTTTCTAGAATCTTGATAGATTGTATAATTAAACAGTATCCAGAGAAACTAAAGAAATGGGCATTTTAATTGCTTATTTTATCTTGAGTTACTTTTTAATGAACATGGCTCATTACAATTTTACAAACCAAAAGTGTTTACTAATTCTAGTAACTACAGTTTCTTTTTCAGCTAGATGAGTGATCGGAAACCTTTTGTTGCATTTCAAAATCTAAATAAACTACAGACTTTATCCTTATACCATGAATGTTTTTTTTTAATATTTTGTCTTAATACAGCATGGTACAATAAATAATGCTTTTATATATATACATATTATATATATATATATATATATATATATATATATACTTTTCTAAAGAATGATGGTTTGAGTTACACATTGGACAGTTTTAATTTTTGGAAAATAACAGTTATATTGATTTTATTATCCTCTTTAATTTGTTCCAACTTTTTTGTTTTTTATTTTAAATTTCCACCATCTTTGTCACAATGCACACATACTGATAGAGCATCAGTAATCTAAAATTAATACCCCTTGAAGATGCAGCTTTCTTGTTAATTTCCATTTTAGCTTTTATATTGGCCTTATAGACCTTCAGTCTTTGTTTCAGTACAGAATGTTCTACATTTTAAATTATTTTTTATTTTATTTAATGTTATCCCAAGACTGTTCTCATAAAGAAAGGGAACAAAGAAATATCTAACCTTAACATCTTTTACATTTATTTTGAATATATGGTGTTTTATGATAAGAAATATAAATTATGTTTAATGTGGTTTCCTCTATACTTTGGTTATTAAACTTTGCTTGAAACTTAAAAAAAAAAAAAAAAAGCCAAATTCCAGGAATTACAGTTTAAAATTACAGAGTAAAGAGAGAAACCAAAGCCTATATTCCAGGAAACCTAAAATATTGAATGGTGGAAAAAAACAACCCCACACCCACAGTGTAACAACCAAAAGGGCTGCTGTCCTATCACAGAGATAGAAACTTCCAGGGAGCCCCTCAGGGTGGCATAATGTCTTACCACAGTCCCCACCCTGCATCTGAAGGAAACATTAGACAGGAAAGGTTAGATGCATAATTATGTGTGAGAGGTTGGGGGAGGATTATGCATAATGCAAGGAGAGAAATGTCAAGTAAGTGTGGTTTGGGCAGGGCTGAGAAACCACTAGAAAATGTCCACCCAGGGAAAACTTCCCCCACTCACTGCCGTTTTTCCCCAGAGCAGAGGAGTGAAAATACAAAAGCAGAGGAAACTAACTCCAAAAATTAAGCAGCAATTAGTCAAACAGAAAATATATAGGAAAACAATCTAAGTCAGTGGGAAATGGGAGAAGAAAACTAGAAGAACATGTAAAACTTCTCCACTCCCTGAAGGCTTCTTTCAGGGGACTCAGACCCACTTCCAAATATCTTTTCAGCCTTCTACTCCAAGTGGATCCGAAAGAACGCTGCAGAAGTAGGAGAACTGGGTAGAAACACAAACTAGTAGCCTCTCTGTCTCCAGAGATAGCCAGCACCAGGGAGAAACAGCTATCAGAAGCAGAAGAACTTCAGACCTCTCTTCTGGGAGAGGGGAATTCTGAAGGGAATTCTGCCCCCTGACAGGATGAAGGAAGCTGGATGCACAGTACTCAAGTAAGCAGCAGGAAAGTCACCACAGCCCAGGCTATGCACACTGTCCGCCCCTGATACAGAAAACCCAGAGAGTCAGTACAACCTCAGGGAAAACTAGAGCTCCATGAGAAACAAAAGCAGGTCTCAGAGGGGAGGGGAAAGTTATCAAAGAAAATCTGTTTCATCTACATCAGACAGAAAGATGATCAAGACAGACTACACACTTCAAGCACATACAAGATGAAAAAAAAAAATGGTATTTACATAAATATCATTCAGTTCAATTCAGTCATTCAGTGTTGTCTAAATCTTTGAGACCTGGCAGCATGCCAGGCCTCCCAGTCCATCAGCAACTTCCAGAGTTCACTCAAACTTAAGTCCATCGGATCGGTGATGCTCTCCAACAATCTCATCCTCTGTCATCCCCTTCTCCTCCTACCTTCAATCTTTCCCAGCATCAGGGTCTTTCCAATGAGTCAGTTCTTCGAATCTGGTGGCCAAAGTATTGGAGTTTCAGCTTCAGGATCAGTCTTTCCAGTGAATAGTCAGGACTAATTTCCTTTAGGATGGACTGGTTTGATCTCCTTGCAGGCCAAGAGACTCTCAAGAGTTTTCTCCAATACCACAGTTCAAAAGCATCAAATTTTCAGCACTCAGCTTTCATTAGAATCCAACTCTCACATTCATACATGACTATGAAAAAACCATAGCTTTGACTAGATGGACTTTTGTTGGCAAAGTAATGCCTCTGCTTTTTAATATGCTGTCAAGGTTAGTCATAGCTTTTCTTCCAAGGAGCAAGCATCTTTTAATTTCATGGCTGCAGTCACCATCTGCAGTGATTTTGGAGCCCCCAAAATAAACTCTCTCATTGTTTCCAGTGATTCCCCACCTATTTGCCATGAAGTGATGGGACAAGATGCCATGATCTTAGTTTCCTGAATGTTGAGCTTAAGCCTACTTTTTCATTTACCACTTTCACTTCCATCAAGAGGCTCTTTAGTTCTTCTTTGCTTTCTGTCATAAGGGTGGTGTTGTTTGCATATCTGAGGTTATTAATATTTCTCCTGGTAATCTTGATTCTAGCTTGTGCTTCATCCAGACCAGAGTTTCTCATGATGTACTCTGCATATAAGTTAAATAAGCAGGGCGACAGTATACAGCCATGACGTACAACTGGTGATAGAAGCAAGGTCCAATGCTGTAAAGAGCAATACTGCATAGGAACGTGGAATGTTAGGTCCATGAATCAGGGCAAATTAAGAGTGGTCAAACAGGAGATAGCAAGAGTGAACATCGACATTTTAGGAATCAGCGAACTAAAATGGACTGGAATGGGTGAATTTAACTCAGATGACCATTATATTTGAGCTATTTCAAATCCTGAAACATGATGCTATGAAAGTGCTGCACTCAATATGCCAGCAAATTTGGAAAACTCAGCAGTGGCCACAGAACAGGAAAAGGTCAATTTTCATTCCAATCCCAAAGAAAGGCAATGCCAAAGAATGCTCAAACTACCGCACAATTGTACTCATCTCACATGCTAGTAAAGTAATGCTCAAAATTCTCCAAGCCAGGCTTCAGCAATACATGAACCGTGAACTTCCTGATGTTCAAGCTTGTTTTAGAAAAGGCAGAGGAACCAGAGACCAAATTGCCAACACTGCTGGATCATGGAAAAAGCAAGAGAGTTCCAGAAAAACATCTATTTCTGCTTTATTGACTATGCCAAAGCCTTTGACTGTGTGGATCACAATAAACTGTGGAAAATTCTGAAAGAGAAGGGAATACCAGACCACCTGACCTGCCTCTTGAGGAATCTGTATGCAGGTCAGGAGGCAACAGTTAGAACTGGACATGGAACAACAGACTGGTTCCAAATAGGTAAAGGAGTACGTCAAGGCTATATATTGTCACCCTGCTTATTTAACTTCTATGCAGAGTACATCATGAGAAACGCTGGACTGGATGAAGCACAAGCTGGAATCAAGATTGCTGGGAGAAATATCAATAACCTCAGATATGCAGATGACACCACCCTTATGGCAGGAAGTGAAGAGGAACTAAAAAGCCTCTTGACAAAAGTGAAAGAGGAGAGTGAAAAAGTTGGCCTTAAACTCAACATTCGGAAAATGAACATCATGGCATCAGGTCCCATCACTTCATGGGAAACAGATGGGGAAACAGTGGAAACAAAGTCAGACTTTATTTTCTTGCACTCCAAAATCACTGCAGATGGTGACTGCAGCCATGAAATTAAAAGACGCTTACTCCTTGGAAAGAAAGTTATGACCAACATAGATTGCATATTGAAAAGCAGAGATGTTACTTTGCCAACAAAGTTCTGTCTAGCCAAGGTTATGGTTTTTCCAGTGGTCATGTATGGATGTGAGAGTTGGACTGTGAAGAAAGCTAACGCCGAAGAATTGATGCTTTTGAACTGTGGTGTTGGAGAAGACCCTTGAGAGTCCCTTGGACTGCAAGGATATCCAACCAATCCATTTTGAAGGAGATCAGCCCTGGGATTTCTTTGGAGGGAATGATGCTGAAGCTGAAACTCCAGTACTTTGGCCACCTCATGTGAAGAGCTGACTCCTTGGAAAAGACTCTGATGCTGGGAGGGATTGGAGGCAGGAGGAGAAGGGGACAACAGAGGATGAGATGGCTGGATGGCATCACGGACTCAATGGATGTGAGTTTGAGTGAACTCCGGGAATTGGTGATGGCCAGGGAGGCCTGGCGTGCTGTGATTCATGGGGTCACAAAGAGTCGGACATGACTGAGCAACTGAACTGAACTGAACTGACCATTATATCTACTATGGTGGGCAGGAATCGCTTAGAAGAAATGGAGTAGCCATCATGGTCAACAAAAGAGTCCGACATGCAGTACTTGGATGCAATCTCAAAAACGATGGAATGATCTCTGCTCATTTCCAAGGCAAACCATTCAATATCACAGTAATCCAAGCCTATGCCCCAACCAGTAAAGCAAAGAAGCTGAAGTCGAATGGTTCTATGAAGACCTACAAGACCTTCTAGGACTAACACACAAAAAAGATGTCCTGTTCATCATAGGGGGCTGGAATGCAAAAGTAGAAAGTCAAGAAACACCTGGAGTAACAGGCAAAATAGGCCTTGGAGTACTGAATGAAGCAGGGCAAAAGCTAAGAGAGTTTTGCCAAGAGAACGCACTGGTCATAGCAAACACCCTCTTCTGACAATACAAGAGAAGACTACATATGGACATCACCAGATGATCAACACTGAAATCACACTGATTATATTTTTTGTAGCCAAAGATAGAGAAGCTCTATACAGTCAGCAAAAACAAGACCAGGAGTTGACTGTAGCTCAGATCACAAACTCCTTATTGCCAAATTCGAACTTAAATTGAAGAAAGTAGGGAAAACCACTAGACCATTCAGGTATGACCTAAATCAAATCCCTTATGATTATACAATGGAAGTGAGAAATAGATTTAAGGGACTAGATCTGATAGAGTGCCTGATGAACTATGGACAGAGTTTGGTGATATTGTACAGGAGACAGAGATCAAGACCATCCCCATGGAAAAGAAATGCAAAAAAAGAAAATGGCTGTCTGAGGAGGCCTTTCAAATAGCTGTGAAAAGAAGAAAAGCGAAAAGCAAAGGAGAAAAGGAAAGATATAAACATCTTAATGCATAGTTCCAAAGAATAGCAAGGAGAGATAAGAAAGTCTTCCTCAGCGTCAATGCAAGGAAATAAAGGAAAACAACAGAATGGGAAAGACTAGAGATCTCTTCAAGAAAATTAGAGATACCAAAGGAACATTTCATGCAAAGATGGGCTCGATAAAGGACAGAAATGGTATGGACCTAACAGAAGCAGAAGATATTAAGAAGAGGTGGCAAGAATACACAGAAGAACTGTACAAAATGATCTTCATGACCCAGATAATCACGATGGTGTGATCACTGACCTAGAGCCAGACATCCTGGAATGTGAAGTCAAGTGGGCCTTAGAAAGCATCACTATGAACAAAGCTAGTGGAGGTGATGGAATTCCAGTTGAGCTATTCCAAATCCTGAAAGATGATGCTGTGAAAGTGCTGCACTCAATATGCCAGCAAATTTGGAAAACTCAGCAGTGGCCACAGGACTGGAGAAGGTCAGTTTTCATTCCAATCCCAAAGAGAGGCAATGCCAAAGAATGCTCAAACTACCGCACAATTGCACTCATCTCGCACGCCAGTAAAGTAATCCTAAAATTCTCCAAGCCGGGCTTCAGCAATACATGAACCGTGAACTTACAGATTTTCAAACTGGTTTTAGAAAAGGCAGAGGAACCAGAGAACAAATTGCCAACATCCGCTGGATCATGGAAAATGCAAGAAAGTTCCAGAAAAACATCTATTTCTGATATATTGACTATGCCAAAACCTTCGACTGTGTGGATCACTATAAACTGTGGAAAATTCTGAAAGAGATGGAAATACCAAACCACTTGACCTGCCTCTTAAGAAACCTGTATGCAGCTCAGGAAGCAACAGTTAGAACTGGACATGGAACAACAGACTGGTTCCAAATTGGAAAAGCAGTACAGCAAGTACAGTATATTGTTACCCTGCTTATTTTACTTATATCTAGAGTACATCATGAGAAACGCTGGGTTGGAGGTAGCTCAAGCTGGAATCAAGATTGCTGGGAGAAATATCAGTAACCTCATATATGCAGATGACACCACCCTTATTACAGAAAGTGAAGAAGAACTAAAAAGCCTCTTGATAAAAGTGAAAGAGGAGAGTTATAAAGTTGGCTTAAGGCTCAACATTCAGAAAACAAAGATCATGGCATCCGGTCCCATCACTTCTTGGGAAATAGATGGGGAAACAGTGTCAGACTTCATTTTTGGGGCCTCCAAAATCACTGCAGATGGTGATTGCAGCCATGAAATTAAAAGACGTTTACTCTTTGGAAGAAAAGTGATAACCAACCTAGATAGCATATTAAAAAGCAGAGACATTACTTTGCCAACAAAGGTCTGTCTAGTCAAGGCTATGGTTTTTCTAGTGGTCACGTATGAATGTGAGAGTTGGACTGTGAAGAAAGCTGAGCACCAAAGAATTGATGCTTTTGAACTGTGGTGTTGGAGAAGACTCTTGAGAGTCCCTTGGACTGCAAGGAGATCCAACTAGTCCATCCTAAAGGAGTTCAGTCCTGAATATTCATTGGAAGGACTGATACTGCAGCTGAAACTCCAATACTTTGGCCACCTCATGCAAAGAGTTGAGTCATTGGAAAGGACCCTGGTGCTGGGAGGGATTGTGGGCAGGAGGAGAAGGTGACGACAGAGGATGAAATGGCTGGATGGCATCACGAACTCAATGGACATGAGCCTGGGTGAACTCTGGGAGTTGGTGATGGACAGGGAGGCCTGGTATGCTGCGATTCATGGGGTCACAAAGAGTCGTACATGACTGAGCGACTGAACTGAAGTGAGCATGACCCCATCCATCAGAATAAGACCCAGTTTCCCCTTTAGTCTTTCCCATCAGGAAGCTTCCATAAGCCCCTTATTCTCATCCATCCGAGGGCAGACAGAATGAAAATCACAATCACAGAAAACTAATCAAACTGATCACATGGACTACAGCCTTGTCTAATTTAATGATACTGGGGAAGGGAATGGCAAAGCACTTAAGTATTCCTGCTTTGAAAATCCCATAAACAATTTTTTTAAAAAGCAGAAAGATAGGATGCTGAAAGATGAACTCCCCAGGTCGTTAGGTGCCCAATATGCTACTGGAGATCAGTGGACAAATAACTCCAGAAAGAATGAAGAGATGGAGCCAAAGCAAAAACAATACCCAGTTGTGAATGTGAGTGGTGATAGAAGTAAAGTCCAATACTGTAAAGAACAATGTTGAATAGGAACCTGGAATATTAGGTCCATGAATCAAGGCAAATTGGAAGTGGTCAAACAGGAGATGGCAAGAGTGAACATTGACATTTTAGGAATCAGTGAACTAAAATGCACTGCAATGCGTGAATTTAACTCAGATGACCATTGTATCTACTACTGTGGACAAGAATCCCTTAGAAGAAATTGAGTAGCCCTCATAGTCAACAAGAGAGTCCAAAATGCAGTACTTGGGTGCAATCTCAAAAACAACAGAACGATCTCTATTCGTTTCCAAGACAAATGATTCAATATCACAGTAATCCAAGTCTATGCCCTAACCAGTAATGCTGAAGAATCTGAAGTTGAATGGTTCTATGTAGACCTACATAAATATAGTACTAAATAAATAAATAAATGGTGCAGCCACTATGGAACATAGTATGCGTGCCAGTGTGCTCAGTTGTGTCCAACTCTGCAACCCCATGAGCTACAGACCACAAGGCTCTTCTGTCTATAGAATTTTACAGGCAAGGCTACTAGCATTGATTGTCATTTCCTACTCCAGGAAAGACGCCACTGAGCCACCAGGGAAGCCTCAGAGCACAATTCAGAGGTTCCTTAAAAAAATTAAAAATAGAGCTACCATATGATCCTGCAACCCTACTCTTAGGCATATATCCAGAAGATGAAAACCCTACTGAAAAAGATACATTCACGACAATGTTCATAGTAGCACTGCTTAAAATAGCCAAGACATGGAAACAACCTAAGTGTCCATCAACAGATGAATGGATAAAGATGATGTGGTACATATATACAATGGAATATTCAGTTCAGTTCAGTTGCTCAGTTGTGTCTGACTCTTTGCGATGCCATGAATTGCAGCATGCCAGGCCTCCCTGTCCATCACCAACTCCCAGAGTTCACTCAAGCTCGTGTCCATCGAGTTGGTGATGCCATCCAGCCATCTCATCCTCTGTCGTCCCCTTCTCCTCCTGCCCCCAATCCCTCCCAGCATCAGAGTCTTTTCCAATGAGTCAACTCTTCACATGAGGTGGCCAAAATATTGGAGTTTCAGCTTTAGCATCAGTCCTTCCAAAGAACATCCAGGACTGATCTCCTTTAGGATGGACTGGTTGGATCTCCTTGCAGTCCAAGGGACTCTCAAGAGTCTTCTCCAACACCACAGTTCAAAAGCATCAATGGAATATTACTCAGCCATAAAAAGAATGAAATAATATCATTTGCAACAACATGAAAAGACTTAGAGATTATCATACTGAGGTTAGCTAGATAGATAGATAAAGACAAACACCATGTGATATCACTTATTTGTGGAATCTAAAAAATAATAATACAAGTGAACTTACATACAAAACAGAAACAGATCCTCAGACACAGAAAGCAAACTTATGGCTACCAAAGGGGAGAGGGGTGGAGAGGGATAAATTTTTTTTGTATTAACATATACAGACTATTTTATATAAAATAGGTAACCAACAAGGACCTCCTGTATAGCACAAGGAACTATACTCATATTTTCAATATTTTAAATTAACCTATAATGGAAAAGAATCTGAAAAAGTATACATTGAGTTGGCAAAAAAGTTGGTTTGGGAATTCCACTGGATTATATATATGGTTCAGATGGTATAGAATCTGCCTGAAATTCAGGAAACACAAGTTCGATCCCTGGGTTAGGAATATCTCATGGAGAAGGAAATGGTTACTCACTCCAGTATTCTTGCCTGGGGAATTTCATGGACAGAGGAGCCTGGCAGGCTATGGTCCATGGGGAAGCAAAGAGTCAGATACAACTGAGTGACTGGCACACCCACACAACAGAACAAATTGTGGTAAAGCCAAGTTACTCATTAACAGGAAGCATCTGAGACCTTCTCTATGAGTGCAGAAGGGAAAAGGCAGGCTGATGAATGCAGTTGAAGGGGAGATAACATAAGGTGGAGTGCAGATACATCTAACACAAGATCATAGCTGTCCATACACAGGACCCCATCAGAGAAAAAAGGTAGTGCATTCAAAGATATAATAGAAAATATTTTCCTGAACTTGAAAAAAAAAAAAAGTCTGCAAACCTAAAGGGAAAGCTATTACACTCTAAAACTAGCACAAAATTATCTACGTAGACACAGAAAACAGCTGAGATTAGTGTAAAGTAATTAACCTCCAATTAAAATAAATAAATTTATATTTAAAAAAAAGAAAACCATTCTTCATCCATTCTTGATGTAACGAAACAAATAACAGATAAGGACAGAGACAAGGCAACAACCTGCCTTGGATCTCCCTCAGAAAGCAACAAAAGCATTTTCATGTTATATGCTGCAGGAAAGAAACTTGGACACAGGAAATCACATAAAAGAGGCTGTAGCTTAAATATATGTCATGAGGTGGAAGAGCTCATGTTAGGAAATAGATCAGGAGTATATTAGCATAGCCCATTGTTGGTTAAAAACACACACACACACACACAACAACTTGAATATGGATATCCAAATGATGAAAGAAATACCAGTAAATGGAGTGGCAGTAAAGAGGAAAATATTTCAGTAGAAGTTTAGACAATATTCTGAAGACAAATTGGTTCCAGAAGGTATATTTGAAGAACCTCAAAAAAGTAAAACTCACTCCAAAGTCAGCAGGATCAAAGCAGGAAGAAGACAATGTAAGGGCAGCCATTTCTTCATCTGTCACAGCACCGAGTGGGTAAGCCAAGAAAAGGAACCTCTGAGTTTTACTTGGAGTTGTGAAAGGAACCACCAAAAGGACTAAAAATAAGTGGAAAACCAAGAAAAGTCTGGAGGTGGAGGGAAGAGAGAGGAAGTGGGAGAGTGGTAATTTTCTCTTAGTCATAACAGAGGCAACAGATGCTCTGTAAGAGTTCTAAATTCAGGAGCAGAAGGCTAAGTGTGATATAAAGAATTAAAAAAAGAACCACTACAAAACCCAAAAGCAGAATCTATGAATTCCACATCGCTAACAGATGGACCCACACGTACACATATTCATACATAAAACAATCCTAAAATTACAAAGGTAAGGCTAAATAGCAAAAGATAGAAAAAAAAAGGAAACAAAATCAGAAGAGATATTAAGACCATATATATGTTACATTAATATTGTAAAATAGGAAAATCTCATATATAAAAATATAACTAAATTCTAAGTTCAGATGTGTAGGTATGCTAGGTCATTTCAGTCATGTGTGACTCTGTGAAACCCTATGGACTTTAGCCCACTAGGCTCCTCTGTCCATGAGATTCTCCAGGCAACAGTACTGCAGTGGGGTGCTGTGCCCTCCTCCAGGGGATTTTCCCAACCCAGGGATCAAACCTGTGTTTCTTCTGTCTCCTGCATTGGCAAGCAGGTACTTTACCACTAGACAGCATATTAAAAAGCAGAGACATTACTCTACTGACAAGGGCCTGTCTAGTCAAAGCTATGTTTTTTTCAGTAGTCATGTATGGATGTGAGAGTTGGACTATAAAGAAAGCTCAGCACTGAAGAATTGATGATTTTGAACTGTGGTGTTGGAGAAGACTCTTGAGAGTCCCTTGGACTGCAAGGAGATCAAACCAGTCACTCCTAGAGGAAATATACAGAAACATATAATGTTGCTGGAGACTCAAAAATAAGAAATGAACAAGAGGAAAGGATAAAAATTCTTTTCATAGACATACCAATTTTACAAAAACTAATACAAAATGAAGCTGAATTCTGAAGTAGAACTTCTAGTTTCTAAACATGGTAGACAAAGTCATTTAGAGTAATCATCCAATGGAAACCAATTTTTAAAAGTGGGTAAAATTTTTAATTTTTTTTTTTTTTTTAGAAATGTTTAAATTTCCTAAGACTTTAGGAAATTAAAGGGGAAAAAGTGAAATATGGAATTCAGAGATGCCAGCACACAAATTCAGGAGACATGCAGAGGCTAAGTAAGATATGAATTTTGAAGTGGGTGTGCAGGGGACCAGGCGTGTAAATGCAGATATATTCACAAACACAGAAGTAAACAAGGATGATGTGTGTGTGCAGCATAGGGGAAATCAGAAGATAAACAGTACCTGTCATCATGGTTTCTCTGCATGAAAGAAGGGCCTGAACTGGAAGGAAGGGAAAGATCAGGGGAAGGGAAGAACCAGACCAAAAATGCAGAGGAGAGAATTAATGAATCACAGTTGTTCAAGAAGCTTGTTCCTGTGTGTAAAATTATGCCTGTATGTTTATATGTAAGGGAAGTAAAGTCAATTAATGCCACAGAGGAAATAAATCAATATCCAACAGTATGTTATTTCTTGCTGGCAGTTCTACCAAAGTTTATAAACAAAAGGATCTAGGAACACATAGTAGAAAATCCCAAGAAAAACAGAGGTAGGGTTTGTGATATTAAAATCTAATAAGCTTGGACTGAAGGCAGAAGCTGTTAAGACAAGGAATCATGACAAAAGTTATGCTCAGTAATAAAGTCACTCTTATAAAAATCCTCAGGGACAAGAAATGAAGGAGAGATGAATTTAAACACAACAGTAAGAGAGATGGGGAGATCGTTAACTGTCAGACTTTGTGTCCAACAGACACAAACAAGTGAGAAGACAGACATTCTGAAGAAACTAATGAGTGTGTTTCCAGCATTCATGAAATAGTGACAAAATTGAACCATGTAGATCACAAAGAAAAATCCAATAAAATCAAATGAAGGGAATCCTAACTATACAAATTACACTCTCTGATCTGTGAAATAACCAGAAAGCAATCACAAAAAATGAATAAAGAATGGTTAGGTATTTTTGAATAGGTAAAAGTCGAGTCAAGAAAGAGATAAAAATCTAGAAAACAATTATAAAGAAAATAAAACATTAAATCTTACAAGATATGCTAAAACTGTGCTCAGAAGAAAATTCTTAAAACACTTTTATAGCTAAGAACTTTCTTATGAGATGGAGACTAATAAAATTCAACCTTAAATATAGCTCAAAATGTTTAACTAAACAAAAGAAACAGAAAGAAGTTAAGAAAAACAAAAGTTTTAAACTTATATATTGAAAAAGAGTAAAATACACAAGGCAAGGCCAAGCTTGATGGATTCATCTGATAAAGAAACAAGCCCTTTTTTAGGTTCAAGCTGTTTATTTCTCACATTGGCAGTGAAAGCAAAGGTGAGCCAGGTGCTGCTTCCTAGCCCTTGCACAGGGCTGCATGGAAACGAGTCAGATGACAGCAAGTGGATGAGAGTCTCTGTTGCTGAGGAACCAAAGACATGCTTTACTAGTCAGTTTCACAGCATGCAGCTGTAATCTGAGGTCAACAGGCAGAGACTGACCCTTGTCAGGACCCAGCTGGCAGTAAGAAACTATGTCATGCCAGCCTCTTCATAGACCAGGAAACATATGAGAAATGGTTTTATAGGAGCAACTTACAAGGCTCCCATCCTCTTACGTTCTCGTATGCTCACAAAATGTTCTGTCTGGACTCCTACCAACCGTGGGTCAATCTTTGCTTAAGTGGTCTTTGTGAATATACACCTGTAAGATCATCAAGGCACCAGCACAAAACTGTTTCCTCCAAAAAACAGTGCAGTTCAGAACCTACATCCAGAAAAGAAAAAAATTTTAAGATAATCACAATTTTTCTTAACTGAGGAGGCAAATATCACCAAATATGAAAAAAAAAAAAAAAAACTGAGAAACCTCAGGAATAAAATTCAAGAATAATAAAAATTTAATGGGTAAATATAGGTGCAAGCACATTTAAAAATTTAGATAAATGGCTAAATTTCTGGGAGAAAATGTTAACATTATTGTCCTCAAAAGAGTCGTAAAATTCCAACAGAAAAAAAACAGAATTTAAAACCTTGATATCACTGTGAAAAAGCTACCCCATAATCTAGCAAAAAAACAAAAACAAGGAGGTGTATATATGTAACTGATCCAGATAATTTCATTGAAGTCTCTCAATCTTTCAGGTTATAGGCACTTAGATTACAAGATATTAAAATCTTATTATTTTATAACAATAACAAAGAAGAAAAAAATCACAAAAACAAAGAAAGCATAAAATGTAACATGAAATAAACATAAACCTTAAAACAATGAATTTTTTACAAAGTAAATAATTTTCAAATAAATTTCCTTTATTTTTGGCCCTTTGTATTTCCATATAAACTTTACAATTATAACTTATCAAGTTCCATGTGTGCATATATACACAGTCACACAAACTTTTGGAGTTTTTTAAGAGTATACCACATACATCAGCTTTGGAGAGAACAGACATCTTTACAACAGTGAGTCTTTCAATCCACTAATTCTGTACTTTGTTCCACATATATACCTTCTTCAGTTTCTCTCAAGAGTGTTTTAAATTTTTCAGGGGAGAGATCTTGCATAACTTTTTTTTTAGATTTATTACTATGTATTTGATTATTTTTAAATCACAATGATGAAAAAATACTTATTAAAATTTGTTTTCAATTTGTTTATTGCTGATGTGAGAAAACATATTTTTATATATGACCTTATATGCAGAGATTTTGCTTTGATATTATTTAATTATAATACTTTACTTATAGATCCTGTTGCATTTCTACTTAAAGGACAAAACTTACACTATTATTTATCAAGATCTTTTACAAAACCAATTAAATCTTACAAAGTTAATTAAAAGAAGTAACAGCAATGTGGTATTATTGCAAGGATTACAAACTCACCAAAGGGAAAAACAGAGTTCAGAAGTAGATTCATGTTTATGATACTGCAATGCAGTGAAGAAGAAGAGCCTTTCCAATAAATCATCCTGGGCCATGTAAGTACCAATATGAAAAATATTAAATCTTAATCCCTGCCTGACACATAAAGAAAAGCAATTAGAGATGGATTGCTGTTCTCAATATAAAAGGCAAAAAATAATTCATTTTAATGAACTTAGGTTAAGATTTCTTATTAAGGACACACACACAAAATAGTAACTCTAAGGAAAAAAATGACCAATTGAAATATCTTAATATCTTAAATTCAACGAAGGTCCATCTAGTCAGGGCTATGGTTTTTCCAGTGGTCATGTATGGATGTGAGAGTTGGACTGTGAAGAAGGCTGAGCGCCTAAGAATTGATGCTTTTGAACTGTGGAGTTGGAGAAGACTCTTGAGAGTCCCTTGGACTGGAAGGAGATCCAACCAGTCCATTCTGAAGGAGATCAGCCCTGGGATTTCTTTGGAAGGAATGATGCTAAAGCTGAAACTCCAGTACTTTGGCCACCTCATTCAAAGAGTTGACTCATTGGAAAGGACTCTGATGCTGGGAGGGATTGGGGGCAGGAGGAGAAGGGGACGACAGAGGATGAGATGGCTGGATGGCATTACCAACTCGATGGACATGAGTCTGAGTGAACTCCAGGAGTTGGTGATGGACAGGGAGGCCTGGCGTGCTGAGATTCATGGGGTCGGAAAGAGTCGGACACGACTGAACTGAACTGAACTGAAGTTCAAAAATTACGTCCAAAAAACCACTATAAGACAGAAAAAGATCAGGATACCAAATGGAAGAAGATATTTGCAATGCATATATCTGACAATGGAAAGAATATATAAATAATATAAGCAACTCCTAAATTCAGTTAGGGCTTCCCTGCTGGCTCAGTGGTAAAGAATCTGCCTGCAGTGCAGGAGACGTGGGTTCAATTCCCGGGTCCGGAAGATTCCCTGGAGAAGGAAATGGCAACTCACTCCTGTATTCTTGCCTGGGAAATCCTATGGGCAGAGGAGCCTGGCAGGCTACAGTCCAAGGGATCACAAAAGTCAGACACAATTTAAGAACTAAACCACCACCATATTCAATAAGAAAAGACAGACAACCAAGTAAGACACAGGCAAGAAAATAAAGATATCTATATGGCAGAGAAACATATGAACTCTAAGAAAAACATGCACTCCCACCCGTCTCATCAAGAAAATTCAAATTAAAACCTCAATTTAGCCAGTAAAATCACTAAAATTGAAAAATCAATGACCTGAAGCATCTATGAGGATTTAGAATATTTGAAACTCAGGTACATTGACCAGTTCAGTTCAGTCACTCAGTCACTTCGACTCTTTGAGACACCATGGACTGCAGCATGCCAGGCCTCCCTGTCCATCAACTCCCGGAGTTTACTCAAACTCATGTCCGTTGAGTCTGTGATGCCATCTAACCATCTCATTCTCTGTTGTCCCCTTCTCCTCCCACCTTCAATGTTTCCCAACATCAAGGTCTTTTACACTGAGTCAATTCTTCGCATCAGGTGGCCAAAGTATTGGAGTTTCAGCTTCAGCATCAGTCTTTCCAATGAATATTCAGGACTGATTTCCTTTAGGATGGACTGGTTGGATTTCCTCACTGTTCAAGGGACTGTCAAGAGTGTTCTCCAACACTGCAGTTCAAAAGCATCAATTCTTCAGTGCTCAGCTTTCTTTATAGTCCAACTCTCACATACATACATGACCACTGGCAAAACCATAGCTTTGACTAGATGGACTTTTGTTGGCAAAGTAATGTCTCTGCTTTTTAATATGCTGTCTAGGTTGTCATAACTTTTCTTCCAAGGAGCAAGCATCTTTTAATTTCATGGCTGCAGTTACCATCTGCAGTGATTTTGGAACCTAAAAAAATAAAGTCAGCCACTGTCTATTGCTTCCCATCTTTTTGCCATGAAGTGATGGGACCAGTTGCCATGATCTTAGTTTTCTGAATATTGAGTTTTAAGCCAACTTTTCACTCTCCTCTTTCACTTTTGTCAAGAGGCTTTTTAGTTCTTCTTCACTTTCTGTCATAAGGGTAGTGTCATCTGCATATCTGAGGTTATTGACATTTCTCCTGGCAATCTTGATTCCAGCTTGTGCTTCCTCCAGCCCAGCATTTCGCATGATGTACTCTGCATATAAGTTAAATAAGCAGTGTGACAATATATAGCCTTGATGTACTCCTTTCCCAATTTTAAACCAGTCTGTTGTTCCATGTCCAGTTCTAATTGTTGCTTCCTGACCTGGATACAGATTTCTCAAGAGGCAGGTAGATGGTCTGCTATTCCCGTCTCTTTAAGAATTTTCCACAGTTTGTTGTGATCCACATGGTCAAAGGCTTTGGCATAGTCAACAAAGCAGGCGCAGATGTTTTTCTGAAACTCTTGTTTTTCAAATGTTGGTACATTGATTGTTGGAGTATAAATTAGTACAATCTCATTGGAAAACTGAAAGTCTCTGTCTCTATTACAACCAATTGTATGCATAGCCAACAATTCCATGTTCAATAGGAATGCATGTGTAACCCCATGGCTGATTCATGTGAATGTATGGCAAAAACCACAATATTGTAACGTAATTAGCCTCCAATTAAAAATAAATTGAAAAAAAAAGAAATGCATGTGTAAGTTTAACAAAAGTCATTTACAAGAATGCTTATAATAGCACTGCTTATAATAGATATACACTGGAAACTGTCCAGATGCCCATCAACAGTAGGATGGATATACAAACTGTGGTGTATTCATGAGGTGGAATACTATGCAACAATGAGAACAGAAGCACTATAATGCACACAATATGATGGATGAATATCCAAACATGTCAAGTGAAAAATCCAGATACACAAGTGTATAATTTTCTCCAATTCTATTTGTATAAAGTTGACAGCTGGGGGGGAAGAAACAGTCTATAGTATTAGTAGTCAGAGTAGTGGTTGCCCTAAGGAAAAAAATATTTTGGAGAGGAGGGACAAGGATGTCTGAGGAACTGACAAAGGTAAGTTACTTACTTTGGACCTGGTTGCATAGATGTGTTCTTTTTGTAAAAATTCATTGAGTTGTATACTTATAACTGTGATCTTTGCCTACATATCTTTTCATGAGGAAGTTTTAAAATTTATAAATACAAATGAATGCATCAGAAGCATATATGATAAAGAAATGGGCTTCATGTCAGCCCAAAGGACCAATGTTTTGGAAAAAAAGATATAAAAATGAATCTCTACACCATGATTTATTTAAAAATAAATTATAAATAGATCAGCAATTTAAAGGTAACAGAAAAAAAAACATGATTGTTTTATCAGAAAGAATTGGTGATTTTATGTCTTAAGGTGAAGAAGGTCAAAAGGAAAATATTTCTAACATTGAAATTATGAAAATTTGAACATTTATATAGCTAAAGAATTTCCACATCTAAGTCAAATAATAAAAACAATGGAAAAATCTCACATGAGAGTTGAGAAGTTGTTTCCTAAACTTGCATGGGTAAAAATGCCCATGCATATTAATGTTTAAAAGACTGAAAACTCAATAAGAAAATGAGTAACAAAAATAAATAGGGAATTTATTTTTGAAAAGAAGACAGAAAAATATAATAGGTCCATACATACATATGGGATGGCTAGGATAGACTATAATTAAAGAAACAAAATTTAAAATAACTCTGCATAATTTTGACTTTGGTATAATAGGAAAATTTGTAAAAACATTATGTGATGCCCAATCTACCCCAAATAGCCAAAACAATCTTAAAGAACAATAGGAAAAAATCGGAAGGCTCATAATTTCTAATTTCAAAATAGTAATCAAGACAGTATGGTACTCCCAGGTGTACTTTTAGCTTCTAAACAATTGAGTAAAACTTAATTCCAGTGGTAGCGAGACAGAAGGTGTTCCAGGTGGTGCTAGTGAAAAAGAACCTGCCTGCCAATACTGGAGACATAAGAGACGAGGGATCAATCCCTGGGTCGGGAAGATACCCTGGAGGAGGGCATGGCAAACCACCCAATATTCTTGATTGGAGAATCCCAAGGACAGTGGATCCTGGTGGGCCACAGTCCATAGGGTCACAAAGAGTTGGACACAACTGAAGCAACTTAGCATGTATGCATGCATATACTTGCCTACAGAAATGAAGACGTCATAATGGTGACACTTGCCATGGCATGAAAAAGCAAGGAAGGGGGCAATGGAGCTGTTTCTTTTTCTTTTATTTTTCATAAATATCTTTTAAATATTAAAAAAATACAGCATGTTACTGGCCTATGAATAGACATATTGATCCTTAGACTAGAATTGATAGCCAAGAAATAAACTAACCTGTTTATAGTTAATTGATTTTTGACAAGGGGGCCAAGATGATTCAATGGGGAAAGAACAGTCTTTTCATCAAATGCTGGGAGAACTGAATGTCCACATGCAAAAAGAATGAATTTGGGCCTTTTCCTCACTGTGTATATAAAAATTAACACAAAGTAGATCAAAGACCTAAATATAAGAGCCCAAACTCTAAAATTCTTAAGAGAAAACTTAGCTGTAAATCATGACCTAAGATTTGACAATGGTTTCCTAGATATAATACCAAAAGTTTAAGTTACAAAGGAGAAAATTGGACTTAATCAAAAATTAAAAGTTGGAGTCATCAAAGGATACTATCAGAGAGTGAAGAGACAACCCACAGAGTGAAAGAAAATAATTTAAAATCACATATCTGATAAATGCCTAGTATCCAGAAAGTATGAAGAACTTTTAAAACTCAACAACTAAAGACAACCCAATTTTTAAAATACGAAAAGGACCTGGATAAACATTTCTCCAAAGAAGATACGCCAAGAAATACACAAATAGCCAAGAAACACACAAAAATGTTCACCATCACTAATCATTAGAGAAATACAAATAAAAATCACAATGACAAATCATTTCATACCCTCCTGGAGAATCCTATGGATGCGGGAGCCTGGTGGGCTGCCATCTATGGGGTCTCACAGAGTCGGACACGACTGAAGCGACTTAGCAGCAGCAGCAGCAGCAGCAGCAGCAGCAGCAGCAGCAGGATGACCATAATCTACAAAATGGAAAATAACAAATGTTGGTGAGGATATGAATAAATCAAAACCTTCATAAATTGCTGGTGGTAATATAAAATAGTACAGCCATCATAGAAAACATTTTGATGGCTCTTCAATAAAATAAACACACCGATTCCATTTCTAGCCATATTCCCAGAATATTTTGGTCAAACAGGAGTTAAAAACTTGTACACAACTGTTCCTAACAGCCCTATTCACAGTAACCAAAATGTAGAAACAACCCAGTGCCCATCAGCTGATGAATAAAGAATGTGTTCTACCCAAACAATAGAATATTTTTAGCCATAGAAAGAAGAGAGGTACTGATACATGCTATTAATAAATCATGGATGAACCTTGAAAACATGCTATGTAAAGGAAACTGATTCCATTTATATGCAATATGCGTAATAGATAAATCCAAAGATTAGAAAGCAGATTTGTGTTACCCAGGACCTGGAGGGAGAGAGGAATGGGGAGTGGCTGTTAATGGACAGGAATGGGGAGCGACTACTAATGGGCAAGTGACTGTTAACCATCACCCAACATTTTCCCTCTTGGATGACGAAAACTTTCTAACACTGGATAGTAGTGATGATTCCAAGTATCCTGAACTTACTTAATACTGCTGCTGCTGCTACTGCTACTAAGTCGCTTCAGTCGTGTCCAACTCTGTGCGACCCCATAGACGGCAGCTCACCAGGCTTCCCTGTCCCTGGGATTCTCTAGGCAAGAACATTGGAGTGGGTTGCCATTTCCTTCTCCAATGCATGAAAGTGAAAAGAGAAAGTGAAGTCTCTCAGTCGTGTCCAACTCTTCCCAACCCCATAGACTGCAGCCTACCAGGCTCCTCTGTCCATGGGATTTTCCAGGCAAGAGTACTGGAGTGGGGTGCCATTGCCTTCTCCTTACTTAATACTACTAATTTTTAAATCATAAAATGGCTACAGTTGTAAATTTTATGTGATGTATATTTATATTTAGCATAATAAGATAATGTGGGGAGCTATGTTCCACAGTTAGCAAAAGCTTGCTTTCCTTAAAAGGAATTAGGCAAGGGGATCTCCTTGGCAGTCCAGTGGTTAAGAGTTTGCACTTCCAATGCAGGAGGCATGGCTTTGATCCCTGTTTGGGGAACTAAGATCCCACATGGTGAGCCCCTAAAAAATAAAAATTGAAATAAAAGGGCTATGAACTCTCAATATAAAAGAAATCAGGCAATGCTGTTATATTGTTATGTATACAAATACTTTCAGGTATCAACTTCACGTAGACATTTACCTTAAGATGTTTCTGGTATGGTATGAATTTAAGTTTTTTCATTGTTGTTAATTTAATTAAGCATTAAAAAGACGTCAATTACAAATGTACCATAAAGAACCTTATTTTTTTATTATTATGGTACAATGATATAATGATCACCATGTGTCCCATTAAAAATAACATGATAAACCTATCTGTGCTGCTATAGGGAAATTTTGTAAAATATGTTATTAAAGGAAAAACATGAAGAATATATAGTATAACCCCTTTGTGTAATTAAAAATCAAATATATATTTTAAAGTTTGTTTATTCCACAAAAACATTATTGAACACTTAGAGCAGAGCCGTTACTACTCTAGACCCTGACTGCATGTGTACTCAACTGTGTCTGACTCTTTGTGACCCCATGGACTGCAGGCCACCAGATTCCTCCCTCCATGGGATTTCCCAGGCAAGAATACTGGAGTGGATTGCCATTTCCTCCTCCTGGGGATCTTCCTGACCCAGGGATCAAACTTGCATCTCCTGTGTCTCCTGCATTGTGGTGGCTCAGTAGTTAAGATCCTGGCTATTCAGTGGTAAAAACCATCTACACCATTGCTGGTCAGGAGAGTTCAGTTCTTACAGGCAGCAGTGCAACAGAAAATACAACCAGTTCTCTCAACACCATTTTCTTCCCCTGAAGTTGACCTTCCTTAGCAGAATCTAGGACATCAGTATCCACTTCGCAGACTCTCTTACAGCTAGGTTCTGCATCATGAAGACCTGGGAGGTGAAGTGAGTTTCAGGGGGCCAAGCCCTGTGTTTTTCATGATGAACAGGCCTGGATGTATTGTTTATCATTGCTGAGAATCTTAGGTTTGGTCTGTAGGTCTCTCAGTAACACATGACAGTGGCAGTGGGATCCACCTTATGGATGAGTAGTTTTCTACATAGGTTTCTTCTTGGTGTGTAACAACCAAACTTTGTTTCCTAAACCTCTCTGAGATTCTGTAAACCAAAGTATGCAAAGCAAACAAATAAAGCCAAAAAAAAAAAAAAAACCCACTATTTTTGCTTAAAAATGGTAAAGTCATTGCCTACAGTGGAGACATAACCAATAAAGGAAACAAGTACCTAAACAATCTAATTTCAGATTGGAATCAGTGCTTAGAAAAAAAAATAAAATTTAGTATTGGAACAAGGCATAGTTGGAAAAAAAATGTTTTGGAGGAGGATGGGAGATGAGCTAAGACCTCAGTAAAAAGAGGGAGGTAGCAGAGAGAAGAATAGGAGTGTAGTTTCAGGTCAGAGGAAATATCAGCCTCGAAAGTGATGCAAATTTTAATAAGGGGAAGAAGGTCAACTGGCTCGAGTTTGGATAAAAGAGACATAGGGAGATAGAAAGACACTAGGAATGGTGTCAGATGAATTATTCAGCGGGGTAACTGAGTAGAATTTATTAGACACTATTTGCAAAGGTATGGTCAAAGTCAAGGAAAACTAGAAAGTGGGAGTTTGAAATATCAGGGAACCAACCCCAACTGCAGGCTTCAGGGGCATGGGCAGGGAGAAGGAAATAGAATGGACCCCACGTGGCACCGACAACCTCTCTCCTTGACTGAACTCTAGCAGGCCAGCTTAGCAATAGTGCCCCGCCCTTGATATTTACTCTTAGTCATCTTCCATCCACTGACCCTCAAGCTGCTCCTTGGCTATAAAGCCTTGCTCACACTTGATGTATTAGGAGTTGGGCCTCATTTCTGCTTCCCTACTGCAACGCTCTTGACACCAACTGTGATAATCCTGAATGAAGTCTTTCTTACCATGTTCACAAGTGTCAGAACTTCTTCTTTAACAGCTTCTCTTTGGACAAATTTCTGGGGGAATCAATTTCCTGATTATTTGTCCTCCTTCCCCAAGTCTCCTGCCAGTCCTTCCCAATAAGGGGACACATACGGGAACCAGAGTGTGGGGACCCTGTTTACAGGTTCCTACAATCAGCTCCCAGAACACAGAGCAGGGTGGAAAGAAATGGTGGAGTAAATACGAGGGGTGATTTGGAAAATATCTGACAAGATCTAGTTTATTTGCTACTGGTTTGCACCCTTGTTGTTTGGGGGGAAAGTCGGATGCAGGTGAGATCCCTGGGCTTACCTTACACAACTGGGGATGTTGGCCAGGACATCCTCATCAGTCACCCTGAGGATTCCCCAGTTGCATTAGTATAAAACACAGATAGCCCCATCTGACACTGGCCCTGAGGTCTAAATCCATAATCATATTTCTCTTCTCCCATGACTGAGTCTATATACCCCTTATATTTTAAAGCCAAGGCTTTAAAAACCAGTTGATACAAAGTATGAAAGCAGACAAACCTGTTCCATGGTGTTCAAAGTGGCTCTCTCTGGAAGGAGTAGTGAACAGAAGCAGAAATGTAGAAAGTGAGGGCTATAGGGGCTGCTCATGCTTTGCGTTTTTCCTTTGAAATTCTATGTATTAAATACAAACTCATAAATATTCCATTAGAAATTTAAAATGTTTCCAATTAAGGGCATTAGTAATGAGGCTAATAATAAAAATACTAGCAATTACAATAAACGCTTAAAAATCATGCAGTCTACCAATGATCAGTAAGATTTGCTGTAAAGAGCAGTATTCCCAGAGATGAAAAGTTCCAGTGACTGAACTCAGTAGACTCTTTTGCATATTATTTGATTTCAATAAATTTCACAAAATTTGAATGAAGGCTGCATTTGTATCTTTGCCTGGGCAGAAGGAATCTCCTCTTCCAGAACTCTGACCCTAGAAATTTCACACATAAGACCACGATTTATCTTAGAAAAGCAGAGTTCTGAGTCTTAATAGACATTTCTGATATGAATTTAAGACTAAATATCTGTGTCATCTATTATAAATATATTACATATTTTACCATCCATTCACTTTTCTTAAAGTGACTAGTAAGTATATATTTAAACATTTAGTAGAATGCTATGTGTTAGATGCTTCTGTTTCTCTTTCTTAACACCAAAGCTATGAGCAAGTGTTCCTGCTTCCTCACAGCTGTTTTCTTAGTTCAATAGTTACGTTAATATCTTTGTTTACATTCGGCAGCCAAATACCCATTACATCAAGGTGTTTTTCAAGAGGGCTTTTTTTTTTTCCTCTCTCTGGCATTATAAAAGGGAGCTGTTTTTCTCTGACTATTCTCACAATTTTTTTGAAAGATTAAATGTTAAAAGCTGAGGAAACAAAAGTCACTTAGATAAAAAATAGCCTCCTATGATACCCTCCGTGTCATAAGACTTACATGTGTTTATTTAGAGTAAATGAAAAAGAGGTTGATAATGTTGCCTCTTTAAAACTCGTATGCTGCTTTTGAAGGCCAATAATACATATATTTTAAAATTATTTATTCTCAAAACCTTGAACATGTGTTAAAATTCTCTATAAACTTTTTGATAATGCTAAGGAATTTTATGATGGCTTACTGCAATATCTATTCAGAAACCTATATCAGTGGTAACATTTCTGAATTAAATATTTATGTATGGAGTATATTTTAATAAGATATTTATTTAATTAATTGGGATAATAAGACAAAAAAGTAAAAAATTGGAACAAGTAAATATACAGATTAAGGGCTCCTCCACAGGGGGCGCTAGTGGAAAAGGCTCCATCTGCCCTTGCAGGAGACACAAAAGAGGCAGGTTGGATCTCTGGGTCGGGAAAATTCCCTGGAGTATTAAATGGCAACCTGCTCCAGTATTCTTTCCTGGAAAATATCATGTACAGAAGAACCTGGAGGGCTACGGTGTATGGGGCCATAGTGAGTCAGACACCCCTGAGCGACCAAGTACATATAGTTTAAAGACTGAAATATTACAAGCTTGAATACCCAGGACTCTTTGGAGCTGCCTGAATTGCTTATTCTTTCCCCACAGTTTGCTAGTAGCGTAAACACTGTCCTCGGTCATAAGCAATCAGATGGGCTGCAAAACTTAACTCCTTTGAACTGACTAAGCCATAACCTGCATTCTTGGGAGAGATCATTGCCACAGTTATACTTAACAGGTTTTCAAAAATATATATTCCTTTACATATCTGTGTTCACATTGAGTGTTGACTATTAACTAAGGTTCTTGACATATAGTATGCAATAGATTTAGCTATAAAATAAAATTAAACTATAAAATATAATAAATTACACTTTAATAACTTTGCCAAGGGAATCTGTTAAAAAGATATATCTGATGTCATGCTTTCATTTGCATAGAAGTATTTTATTGCTTCCCATTGCCTTTAGGAATCACTTTAAAATTTGAAATATTTCTTGTAGACCAAGCCCCAAAACTCCAATACCTTCCAGTCATGCTTGTTTTCTTTCTATGCCTCACATGAATCATGCTAATAACTCAAGGGGCTTCATTAGTAATCTATTTTAAGCACATGACATGTTTTATCTTATTCAACCTTCCTAACAGCCACATAAAGTATAGTTAGTTTCGTTTTATAGAAAGAGAAACTTAAGAGGGAAAGAAGGTAAATAACTCATCCATTAGTCCCTCAGCTAGAAAATGGGATAGCCAGGATCCAAACACAGTTCCTATCTAGGGAAAGTCTTCCCTCTTAAAATTCCTTCCTCCATTTTACAAAATAAATGTAATAGCAAAGCCAACAAATAGAAAATACACAAATGCTCAGAGAAAAGATTTTTAAACATTACATAATTCATTGCAAAAATACTTCTGGGTATGAAAGATTAAAACACTTAGAATTATTAATATATGGGGTTACACCCTTTTACAATCCTCCAGTCTCACACTCTCCATCAAGAATATCTGACGCCAGGTGACAAGTGTATCCTTTCCATACATTCATCACTACACTGAAACACTGACTTTTATACATGCAACATAATATGTATAGCACGGTCTATAACGTGATATACATACTCTGTGTGTGTGTGTGTACATATGTGTGTGTGTGTGTGTGTGTATGAATTCAGTTTGGCTCCCTGAATTATTAATTTGCTTTTATCTTGCTTTTTATCATTTTATTTTCTTACATGTCTCATGATATGTGCTGAGCGAGCACTTCCATTTTTCTTTTCCTATAATTTATTTAGCTAATCTTCTATATTTTCTCCTTTCTATGAAGTTAAAAGTTAACTTGTCAAGTTGCATAAAAATGTCTTGAAATTTTTATTAGAATTACATTAAATTTATCAGTTTGGGGAGAATTGCCGGATCGAGTGTACCCTTTAGAAATATCATCATCTTGACTTGTTTATATCTTTTTTATATCCTCGGATAACAATTTCCTTTTTTTTTTTTCATTTAGTACAGATTAATTATCATAATTTGGCAAACTCAGACAACTGAGTTGGACAACTTTTCTTTCAATTTATAGACCTGCTTTATGACATAGGATATAGCTCTTTCTTAAAAAAGTCATAGTGCTCATCTTTTAAACTGGATCTGGTTCATTTTCAGTAGAGTTCTTAGACTACTTTTACAATTTCACTTAATGTATTTTATCACTTGAGTTAATTTTGGCCATATTTTCTGAAGACAGTACCTACTTCATGGTTATCTTCTAACTCATTAGCCAAATCCTTTGCAGTAGTTTCGTACTTACAGCTCTGTAAAGAGAATGAAAGCTTTAATTCTTTACAGACTCTCTTCTGGCCAATTCTTGAAGCCCACTGACTTGACCACTGATTATCCAGATGTGGCTGACTTCTGGGTACCAAGTATTAGGAGCTAACAACTGTTTGTTGCCATCACAGAAGGAATTGGCAGTGGGGAAGTCTCAAGATGATTCCAAATGTCCACACTCATTTGACAAGTCTGTATACAGTCTACTCAGCCCTCTCTGGAAGCAGCTGAGCTTCACTTAAGAGCTGTCCTCTTATCCCTTCTCTGTGAGCTACCAGTTACTCTTGGTAGGCTCTACGAAACACACCTCCATTTTTTGTGTGTCCCTTTTCATTTCATGGTCTCCCAACTGCCTAGAGGGTGGAGCTATACCAAAAGCCACAAACAGCATAAAGGCTGTGAGCAGCAAGGAGATGGTGGAGTGTGTATGGAGGAGCAGCTGCCCGCCCAACGGTGAGAGTCTGCAGGCATAAATCCACAAAGCTACTTGTACAGTTAACAATAGTGACTTCTAGCTTATCACTAATGTGCCCGGCACCAGTTACTGCTGCTGCTGCTGCTAAGTCACTTCAGTCGTGTCCAACTCTGTGCAACCCCAGAGACGGCAGCCCACTAGGCTCCCCCGTCCCTGGGATTCTCCAGGCAAGAACACTGGAGTCGGTTGCCATTTCTTCTCCAAAGCATGAAAGTGAAAATTGAAAGTGAAGTCGCTAAGTTGTGTCTGACTCTTAGTGACCCCATGGACTGCAGCCTACCAGGGTCCTCCATCCATGGGATTTTCCAGGCAAGAGTACTGGAGTGGGGTGCCATCACCTTCTCCACCAGTTACTGTGTGTTGTTCAATTCAGTTCAGTGGCTCAGTAGTGTCCAACTCTTTGTGTGTTGACGTGACTGTAATTCTCACAACAGTCATACGTTATGACACTCTTATTATCTCCATTTTATGATTGGAGAAGCAAAAGCTCATATGGATTATATAACTTTGCTAACAAAGCTAGAAGCAGAGTCACAATCCAACATTTTTGGCAAAACTGATATCTGACTTTTGGACATCAACAAAGAGCCCAGAGATTTTGAAAGAAAAAATAAATCCAGTCTATAAATTAATAACTGTCATTTAGTCATTTGCAAAGTTTCCCATTCCTCTGTATCAGGAAGTGAGAGAAAGTGTGAACATTTTTGTCATAAATATCACTGGGAAGATAGCATCTGTAAGATTCTGTTGGTGTTTGAGAAATCACTTCTTTATATCAATACCTGGGAACACTGAGTATATGGGAAACTATAAGGTCATCATTCTACATGAAAGTGATGAATATTCAGTAGCTTTCTACAAAAATCTGAAGTTGGTCTATGGTTCCAAAAATTAACTTTTTTTGTAAATGAGAGATTTCAAATTATAGTTTGTGAACAAGAAACCCATAGAAACAAATTGGGCACCACCTATGCTAAGAGTGGACTGATCTCAACAAAATCAGCAAACATGGAGAGTTAGACATCATCACCTCTGCCACTCCTTTACATGGACGCTTCCCTATAGCCCACTGTTGAGAATTCCAGATTACCTGATGGAGAAATTAAGAAGGCAGCCTCTGGGTTCAAATCAGGCAAGGTACTGGCAATGCGCCCTGCCTGAGTAACTTCTGCATCTCTCAAAAGGATATAATGATTGTATCTTCCTCACAGGGTCATGGAGAGAGTTTAACATGATAATGCTTGTGAGGTACTTAGCCCTATGCTTGGCATACAGCAAGTACTAGCTTATAGAAGCAATTATCTATTTCTAATCATCATTAATCAGAGAACGTAGGGATGGAAAGCAGAGGGACTGAACACTACAGAGACTTGAATGGCAGCCTCCATTCCAGACAGGTGTTGGTTCCCAGACTGACTAGAGCAGCTGAAGGATGGACATCGAATTCAAATGCTTTTAAATAAAAGGGAGGGGTCATTATCTGATACTACCGTACTTTAGAAAAGAGGTTCCTACCTTACCAACAACCGTAAACCCTCAAGAACCTCAGGCCTCACTCCATATTCTATGAGTCTCTCCCCTCCTCAGCTTCATCTCCCCAGGCTGCTTCTCCTTCAGGAAGGACCATGACTGCCAGCAGCTAACAGCTTCCTCATCGCAGGCTTGAAGCTACAGACAAGCAAGATTCCTCTCTCCACAGTACAGTGAGAAAAGTCCTGGAAAGGTCACAACAGGTCTTGAGTGGGTCTTAAACCCACTTCTGGAAGATGAATCTCATTACCAGAAGAAGGAAAAATAGAATGGAAAGAATTATGAAAACAATATATACATTTAAAATACCTCCGATCAAAAATATGGCTCAGTTTGGCACATTAGTATGTGTCTGGGTCTACAAATACCCTCAGAAAGAATTTATATAATTATAACTATAAATTTAACAACAACAACAAAAAAAAAAAACTGCTTGCCAGGTCTGAAAAGACTGCCATGTCTATGTCCTCAGAAAGTCATTTTCTCCTGAGAAGCAACACAATATTTAAGAGGAAAATTAGTAATAATGAATGTGTGAAATGACCTTGAATAAAAATAAATTTATAAGGATAACTCAACAGAAGTGTTTTCACTGCTTGTAATTTATAATCTGCCTGATAATTCACCTCACAGGGTTGTTTTTTTTTTTTGTAAAATTCTATGTCCAGCTGAGGATTCATCACTCCAAGATTAGCTTAGGTGAAGTTCTCACCACATTTAAAATTGACTTTCACTCCTACAGAGAGGCACTGATGAGTCCTTCTCCATAATGCCATCAAATAATACAAGCATAAGAGCCACGCTGAGTAAACAAGGTTTTTCTGCAAGTTCCTGTTGGGTCTGGCAGGAGATGGCGAGTGCCTTGGGCAGGAAGAGGCATGCAGGAGATGCTAATTAACAGTGACAGCCATGAACGTAGCTTCCCTACCCCCACATCTATTTAGAGCACAAAAGGGAACCCAGCCCTCGGAAAAGAAGAGTATCTGTAATGACTTTTAAGAGATAACTTAATGAGGGTGTTAAGAGACATTGCTTCTTAACAGTTAGTTATTAAAAACTGTCATTGATGATTTTGCTTTTTCTCATTTCTGCTCAGGCAACAACATAAGCTTTTATGCTAGAATTCACTTAGAGTCAGGCAATCAACTCAACGGTATCAGCAGCCACAGGCTGCCCTTATTTGGAAGGCTTTTAATATCTTAAATCTTTTTAAGGAAGTTCATAAGAAATGATCATAGACATTTCTGTGATTTTTAGAATAATCTGTGTTTTGAACTTTATTATAAAATGTAACTTAATACCAATTATACTGTCTGATGTTAGATGGGGGTTATTTAGAAATCCCTGTTTTGATTATGATTTAAAAGACTCACTGTTTAATAATGAAATAAATCAAGATGACACATACTCATTCATTCAATACTTATATTGCCCTCTGTTGTTTAAAAGCTGTCATCCATTTTAAGCATCTTAGGTTGGTCACGAGAGGAGTCTGTACTTCCAGGAAGAAACAGTGGCCAGTGCCTAGCACTGAGGAACTTGGAATGTTTCAACCCAGTTCCATTCATCAGTGTCACAGCATCTTATACTACCTTCATTACTGGTTTATTTCTTAGTATAGAAGACAAAACACTTTTTTATGGGGTAAAATGACTAGTCTTCATTTGCCTTAGAAACACAAGAGGAAAGGTTCTGAAAGATGTATATCTTTTTTACTTTCTAACTTTTAGGGAATAGTTTACATGTCTACTCTTTTCATAGCCAGATTCTAGTTTCTCTGATTTATGGGAAACCTAGATTCTGGATGGAAAGTCTAGGCTTCATAACTTTCTGGATTATTCCTAGTTTTGTGTACTTCTCACTGTTAGAGAAATAACGTTTCCTCTTGGTGTAGATGTAAGAATAAATTGAATGAGTTGTACTTTTATATGGAGTTAATAATACAAAGGATATAACACTAGTATAACGCTGCTGCTGCTACTGCTGCTAAGTCACTTCAGTCGTGTCCGACTCTGTGCGACCCCATAGACGGCAGCCCGCCAGGCTCCTCTGTCCCTGGGATTCTCCAAGCAAGAGTATAATACTAGATACTAATCATAAAGACTCGTTGGTTGGTGGAGTTGGTACAGTGTAAACAGAAAGTAGAATCCTGAGTAGCAGACACTACAATGCTGTGATGGTCAATTTGAAAGAATCCTCAGAGACTGAGTGAAAATTTGAGATTTTACCCATCTCAAAAATCTAAGAAAAAAAGTAAGAAGATTGAAGAGTGACAGAAAGAAATATTTCCTTAAGAGACCTAGCCAGAGGATAAATCTGTGATTATATGAAAACCTTCAGTGGTCTTGTTATTTCCTACTCAGATGACTGGATGCCCCCAACAGGAAATTTGTTCTGATGACTTCTAATTCTTAAGATGAAAAAGTCTTGTAAAAAAAATAATTGCTTTGAGAGTTTAAGAATGTATAAGATTTTAATGCTGAGAAATAGTTTAATTGACTTTTTAAAAATCTGAATTAATTCATGTCTTGAAACCATCTGTTGTTTTGGCCTCGGTAATGATGACAGCTGGTAATCATCTACACTATGTGATTCCCAAGCACTGCAATATAAAGGCTTCATTCTAAAATGAAAATAAAAGGTAATTCAAAGCATGTATTGTGACAAAAATCTACTATGAGTTAGTGAGACATTAATTAGAATGTGCTATTATTTATGAAGAACGAAGGACACAAATGTGTGAAAAATGTTATTTCTGCAGACAATGCTTACTTAGTTTTATGTGAATTCATGGGGATTTTTATAATTTTCAGAGGGTCTCCAGGGCTCTCTGGATTATAGATAGATAGTCATTTCTTCTGGGTTACTTGTTCCCAGCAAACATAAAAAAATGTGATAGCTTCATACACGTGCCTAGAAATTTGGCTTTCAGAATAAATAAGAATGAGTGATAACTACTTGATATTCAGGTTCATACAGGGTAAATTTTGCACATCTTCAATGGAAGCTGACAATGGAAAAGCCAAGGAGGAAAAAAGAAACAGAATTTGCTCCTTGCACATGAATTTCTCATAGATGTAACTGGATTGGCTATCCATTCACTAGACTTGCATTCTCACAGAGCACATAGCTAGACTATATTTTCATTCTCCCTTTGCAATGAGACATATCCATGTGACTGTGTTCTAGAAAGTGGAATGTCAGTAAAAGTGGTGTGTGCTCCCTCCAGTCCCAGCACCTTCAAGCTCACCAGGTGTGATTCTCCAAGCTGTTTTCCCCTCCAGCAGGCTGGGGTGGAGACAACATGGCGTGTGGCCTTGAAAATGGCAGAGCCACCAGTGGAATTGTTGTTACCTGAATGGACACTTCAAAGGGATCTACCCACCAATCAAGAACATCAATTTGGAAATTACGTGAATCATAAATGAGTTTTTATTGCATTCAAGTCATTCTGTGTTTCAAATTTTCTCATGTTTGTGACCTTAACTAATATACAATGTGATAAATATTGAATTACTCTTAACTAGTGACGACTCTCATGTCTTTGTGATTTTGTGAAGTCTAGGGCATGATGAGTAAATTAACCTCTTCTACACATCTTCTGTATAAAAATTGCAGTCTCTGGGTAACATTAGGGTATCTTCTATGTGAGGCGTAACATGCATACATTTTGCATATATTAGCTCCTGTGTTTTTAAATACTTTTACTGAAGGAAGATGTATAGGCAAATTTGTAACAATTAGGCATATAATACAATGAGTTTCTGTTAAATATTTTTAATCATATAACCAAAATGAAGAACATTCCCATCATCCCCCAAAGATCCCACGTGCTGCTTTCCAGTCTACCTCAAGCCACTCTTCCTCCCATAGGCAACCACTATGGATTCTATCACCACAGATTAATTCTCTCTGCTTTTGAACTTTAGGTGAAATGGAATTATACTACTATACTCTAATGTAGTTTTGGTTTCTTTTGCATAGTGTAGTTTTTTAGTTTCTTCCATGTTGTTTGTCTATCAGCAGTGAATTCTTTTTTATTACTAAGTAGTATTTCATTAAGATGAATATACCACAATAATTTATTCATCCTTTTATTGATGGATAATTGTGTTTTTTCTAGCTCCGAGCTATTATAAATACTCTTGTGCAAGTTTTTTTTTAAACATATATGTTTTATTTCTCTTGGGTATAATCCAGTTGAGTTATTCCAAATCCTGAAAGATGATGCTGTGAAAGTGCTGCACTCAGTATGCCAGCAAATTTGGAAAACTCAGCAGTGGCCACAGGACTGGAGAAAGTCAGTTTTCATTCCAATCGCAAAGAAAGGCAATGCCAAAGAATGCTCAAACTACTGCACAATTGCATTCATCTCACACGCTAGTAAGGTAATGCTCAAAATTCTCCAAGCCAGGCTTCAGCAATATGTGAACCGTGAACTTTCTGATGTTCAAGCTGGTGTTAGAAAAGGCAGAGGAACCAGAGACCAAATTGCCAACATCCGCTGGATCATGGAAAAAGCAAGAGAGTTCCAGAAAAACATCTATTTTTGCTTTATTGACTATGCCAAAGCCTTTGACTGTGTGGATCACAATTATCTGTGGAAAATTCTGAAAGAGATGGGAATACCAGACCACCTGATCTGCTTCTTGAGAAATCTGTGTGCAGGTCAGGAGGCAACAGTTAGAACTGGACATGGAACAACAGACTGGTTCCAAATAGGAAAAGGAGTACGTCAAGGCTATATATTGTCACCCTGTTTATTTAACTTCTATGCAGAGTACATCATGAGAAACGCTGGACTGGAAGAAACACAAGCTGGAATCAAGATTGCCAGGAGAAATATCAATAACCTCAGCTATGCAGATGACACCACCCTTAAGGTAGAAAGTGAAGAGGAACTAAAAAGCCTCTTGATGAAAGTGAAAAGTGGAGAGTGAAAAAGTTAGCTTAAAGCTCAACATTCAGAAAATGAATATCATGGCATCTGGTCCAATCACTTCATGGGAAATAGATGGGGAAACAGTGGAAACAGTGTCAGACTTTATTTTTCTGGGCTCCAAAATCACTGCAGATGGTGACTGCAGCCATTAAAGTAAAAGACGCTTACTCCTTGGAAGGAAAGTTATGACCAACCTAGAGAGCATATTCAAAAGCAGAGACATTACTTTGCCAACAAAGGTTCGTCTAGTCAAGGCTATGGTTTTTCCTCTGGTCATGTATGGATGTGAGAGTTGGACTGTGAAGAAGGCTGAGTGCTGAAGAATTGATGCTTTTGAACTGTGGTGTTGGAGAAGACTCTTGAGAGTCCCTTGGACTGCAAGGAGATCCAACCAGTCCATTTTAAAGGAGATCAGCCCTGGGATTTCTTTGGAAGGAATGATGCTAAAGCTGAAACTCCAGTACTTTGGCCACCTCATGCGAAGAGTTGACTCATTGGAAAAGACTCTGATGCTGGGAGGGATTGGGGGCAAGAGGAGAAGGGGATGACAGAGGATGAGATGGCTGGATGGCATCACTGACTCAATGTACATGAGTCTCAGTGAACTCCGGGAGTTTGTGATGGTCAGGGACGCCTGGCGTGCTGCCATTCATGGGGTCACAAAGAGTCGGACACGACTGAGTGACTGAACTGATCTGATCTGATCTGGGTATATTCTTTAGTAGACTTGCTACATCAAAGCACAGACATTATGCTTCACATCTTAGAAAGATATTTCCAAAGTGCAATAACTCAAGATTCTAGTTATTCCATGTGTTTACCAATAGTTGGTGTTGTGAACTTCTTTATATTTTGGCTATTCTGGATGTGGAACTATGTATCATTTTAGTTTTCCTTTGCATTTAGCTAATACTTAATACTAATACTAATATTTCCACTTGATTACTGATCATTAATATATGATCTTCTGCAAAGTTCAAATATTTTAACCATTTTTGGAGTTTTTTGTCTTTTTATTATGAATTAGTAAATAGCATTAGTATATTGGATATTGGATATAAATCATTTGTATATGTAACAAGAATATTGTTTTCAGTATATGCTGTGTCTTTTTGTTTTCTTTTCATGATGTATTTGATAAACAGGATATTCTAGCATTGATGATGATCAGTCTATCATTATAAAAGTTTTTATATTTAGTGCTTTTCTGTATATATCCTATTTGCAAAATTTCTGCCTTTTCCCAAATCATGAAGATATACTCTTACTTTCTTTTAGCAACTTTATAGTTAAGTTTAGGTCTACTTTCTGCTTCAAATTAATTTTCTATATGGTGTGACATGGGGTTAAAATTTACTTTTTCCTGTAAAGTTATATAGTTGGTCCATGACCTTTCTTTAAAAGCATCTCATTTTCTATTAAATGGCTTCAACATGTTTGTCAAAAAAATTGACCAAAAATATGAAGGTCTGTTTATCTTTTTACCTATTCTTACCCCAATACCAATTCCATTGGTTATTAAGACTGTAATTAGTTTCTAAATCAGGAAGTGTAAATTCCATAATTTTGTTCTTATTTTTCAAGATTTCTTGAACTATTTTATTTCTTTTTTCTGTATTCCAGTTCCTGAAAAGCATTGCTTGACATATTTGTCCAGTTTCATATTTACACCTTCTTGACTGGAATCAGAAGTCCCTTCTCTTGGGCTATTTTTTCTAACTTAAATAATTGTTTTGTAAAAATATGACTCCCCATTGCCACCCACATCTTCCTAGGTTGCATTCCCATTGCAGCCTCTTTTCTTTTGAGACTCACTGGGAAGCTGGATTAGAAGACTCTCCCAATCATTATCATTTGGTACAATATGCCATTAAATTTATGATTCCATTAGGAATAGAGATGTGAATTTTAAAATGTAAGCCTATTACTGTCAACGGTCTAGAGAATGTATCAAGAGATCAGTGAACAACAGAGTTCCCCAAATAAGTTATTTTTAGCAGTAACAGGCTATCATGGACTTAGTCATTTAAACTATTCCAGAGAAATAAATTACTATTTTATTCAGTTCAGTACAGTTCAGTCGCTCAGTCGTGTCCGACTCTTTGCGACCCCATGAACTGCAGCACACCAGGCCTCCCTGTCCATCACCAACTCCCAGAGTTTACCCAAACCCGTGTCCATTGAGTCAGTGATGCCATCCAACCATCTCATCCTCTGTCGTTCCCTTCTCCTCCTGCCCTCAATCTTTTCCAGCATCAGGGTCTTTTCAAATGAGTCAGCTCTTCACATCAGGTAGCCAAAGGATTGCAGTTTCAGCTTCAGCATCAGTCCTTCCAATGAACACCCAGGACTAATTTCCTTAGGATGGACTAGTGGGATATCCTTGTAATCCAAGGGACTCTCAAGAGTCTTCTTCAACACCACAGTTCAAAAGCATCAATTCTTGGGCACTCAGCCTTCTTTATAGTCCAACTCTCACGTCCATACATGACCACTGGAAAAACCATAGCCTTCACATGATGGACCTTTGTTGGCAAAGTAATGTCTCTGCTTTTTAATATGCTGTCTAGGTTGGTCATAACTTTCCTTCCAAGGAGTAAGCGTCTTTTTTTTTTTTTTCATATATATAAATTCATTTATTTTAATTGGAGGCTAATTACTTTACAATATTGTATTGGTTTTGCCATACATCAACATGAATCTGCCACGGGTATATTTCATGGCTGCAATCACCATCTGCAGTGATTTTGGAGCCCAGAAAAATAAAGTCAGCCACTGTTTCCACTGTTTCCCCATCTATTTGCCATGAAGTAATGGGACCAGATGCCATGATCTTCGTTTTCTGAATATTGAGCTTTAAGCCAACTTTCTCAGTCTCCTTTTTCACTTTCATCAAGAAGCTCTTTAGTTCTTCTTCACTTTCTGCCATAAGGGTGGTGTCACCTGCATATCTGAGGTTATTGATATTTCTCCTGGCAATCTTGATTCCAGCTTGTTCTTCCAGCCCAGCATTTCTCATGATGTACTCTGCATATAAGTTAATAAGCAGGGTGACAATATACAGCCTTGACAGACTCCTTTTCCTATTTGGAACCAGTCTGTTGTTCCATGTCCAGTTCCAACTGTTGCTTCCTGACCTGCATACAGGTTTCTCAAGAGGCAGGTCAGGTGGTCTGGTATTCCCATTTTATTTTATTACACTAGATTTTAACATTGTAAAATATTCAAATAAATTTTCTGAATTATCCCAGTAACTTCATCTAAAAACTAACCAAAATATCTCGTCCCATAGTTTCAAAACCAGATTGCCTATTGTCATAGTTCACATGGAAATAAGGAAATAAATAATAACTACCACACATAAGTCTTTCAAAAATTGTATTGTTTAGTACCCGACCTCACCCTAACATCCTCATCCTCAAACAAACTTAGACAAACCAAAGTTTCTAAATTTAATGTAGTCCAATTTATTAAAAATCTTTTATATTCTTTTGGTGTACTGTTGACTTATTTTGGGGTCCAATATGTTAATTTTAAAAAATTTAAGGGTAGTTTTTTTATGTTTTAAGAAATGTTACTCTACATAAGTTTGAAAAGAAATTATTCTATATTACCTTTTAAAATCCCAGTATTTTCTTAAATATTTTCACTTACAATTGACTTGGTATTTAGATTTCTATATAGTGGACCAAGGTCAACATTCAGCACCACTGCTACCCATGGCTCTGAAGTGTTGCCTTGTCATATATTATGTTTCAATATTATCTGCTATATATTTCTAAAATTTCTATTCTCTTTGTCTGTATGTGCACTAATACCACATTCTGTTATTGGGACTTTATAATCAATATTGATAGCTAATAGAGTGAGTCCACCATTTCCTCTGCTTCAAAATTATCCAAATGCTATTTGCCCTTTATATTTTCATATAAATTTTAAAACCAATGTGTGTATGTTCACAAATACTAGTCCTACAGTGATTTACATCCTTCATTAAGTTTATTCTTAGGCATCTTTTAATGCCATTATAAATATATGATTTTTAAACAAAATTTTGAAGCATACTTGACATACAGAGGACTGCACACATTTAAAGTAAACAATTTAATAAATTTTTATGTATGTATGTATTCACCAAAAAAATCACTAGAATCAAAATATTTAATCTATCCATTACTCCCAAAAGCTTTTTAAAGACTCTGTAATCTCATCCCACCCTGTTGCCTCATCACCAAAAACCCACTAATTTGCTTTCTGCCCCTATAAGCTAATTTACATTTTCTAAAAATGTATGTGACTTCAGTTATACAGTATGTATACTTTTTGTCCAAATTCTTTCCCTCAGGATAAATTATTTTTAGATACAATTACATGTAGCAGATATCAATGCTTCATTCCTTCTTTTTTCCCCCATTTAAGTGTTTACAAAGACACATTCTTTCATTTCCTTGCATAAAAAATGGATTTCTAGGACTATAATGATTAAATAATGATAAAATATTTTTAAATATTCAATTTTTAAAGAATATACTAAACATTTTTTTCAAACTTGTTATAATTCCCACCAATGTGTATATGAGTTTCAGTTTCTCTATATCCTTGCCAACACTAGATATGTCAGTGACCTTAATTTCAGTCACTCTAGCAAGTGTATAGTAACATCACAGTGTTTTAATTTGTATTTCCCACATGCTTAATTGATTTTAAGCATCTTTACATGGCTTTATTTTCTACATGTAATCTTCTTTAATAAAGTATATGCTCAAAATTTTTGCTCAATTTTATTGGTTTATTTGTTTTCTTATTAAATACTATGTGTGTTTCTTATTCTGGATATAAGTATTTTTTCACATATATATGCCTTGCAAATATTTTGTTTCAGTACATGGCTTATCTTTATTATCATGTTGTTGTTCAGTCACTAAATCGTATCCAATTCTGCGACCCTATGGACTGCAGTGCACCAATCTCCTCTGTTCTTCACTATCTCCTGGAGTTTGTTCAAATTCTTATCCATTGAGTCAGTGACACTATCTAACCATCTCATCCTCTGCTATCCCCTTTCCCTTCTGCCTTCAGTCTTTCTCAGCATCAGGGCTTTTCCAATGAGTTGGCTCTTCACATCAGATGACCAAAATATTGGAGCTTCAGGTTCAGAATCAGTCCTTCTAATGAATATTCAAGGTTGATTTCCTTTAGTTGATTGTTTTGATCTTGCAGTCCAAGGGACTCTCAAGAGTCTGCAACCCCACAATTCAAAAGCACCCGTTTTTAATTATTAATTTGTATAAATACTATTGATTTTTATATTCTGTGATATTGCTAAACTAATTTATTAGTTCTAGTAGAGTTTGGGTAGATGTCACTGGATTTTCTATAGGGACAATTGCACTAGTTTTCTGTAGCTGTTGTAACAGATTATCACAAACTGGATAGAAATTTGTTCCCTCAGAGTACTGGAGGCTAGAAGTCTGAAGTCAAGATATCAACAGGACTGTGCGCCCTCCAAAAACTCCTGGGAGATTCCATTCATTGCCTCCTTCAGCCAATCCTTTGTGGGTGTCGGTGGAGGTCAACTGGGTATCCTGGGCTTCTGCCCTCACCTGGCGGTATAAAGGTGATGCTATACTCTTTCCTACTCCTGGAATGGTGTCAGGGAAAACCAGCTAAAATACAAGGCTTAAATAAGATCCAGAGTTTCATAACTAATAGGAAATGTCCAAGTTTCAATAAAAATTACGTCACATTAAAAACTCAGAAAGTTTAAGCTTGAATAAAAAAAAAGCCAATCAACATATCTCAACCTGGATATCATAGACAAGTTAGCATTTTCTGACAGATATTTCAATGAGCAATTATGAACACATTTGGAACAAATTAAAAAAGAGAGAAAGACAACCCCAACAAAGTAGTAGAAGATATAAAGAACTGAATGATGATTTTATACCTGAAAAATATAGTAGCCAAAGTGAAATACTGAATGGGTAAGCATGATAGCAGAATAGAAGACAGAGGAAAGAATCCATGGACTTTAAGATATAACAACATAAATTAAATAACTAAACAAGAATCAAAAAATAGAAAAAAAAAACAGTAAAAAATTAAAAGATAAACAGAGCCTCAGGAACCTATTGTTGCTAAGGGACTACAGCAACAACAGCAAAAATCTAATGTTATTACATTCAGAATCCTGAAACGAAAGAAGAGAATGGACTGATTTAACTACTCTAAGAAATAATACCTGCACCCTTCTTTCAGAAATGCACTGACCAGCAGGCAGAAAAACAGTAAGGACAGAGTTGAACTTAACAATATTATCAAGAAACTAAATATAATTGACATTTACAGACTAATTCATTCAACGACACCAGAATAGAAATTTTTCTTAAGCTCACATGGCACATTCACCAAGATAGATCACATCTTGAGCTGTGAAGAACACCTTAACAGAGTTAAAATAATAGAAATGAGCCTATTATACAGAGTGAAGTAAGCCAGAAAGAAAAACACCAGTATAGTATACTAACGCATATATATGGAATTTAGAAAGATGGTAATGATAACCCTGTAAGTGAAACAGCAAAAGAGACACAGATGTATAGAACAGTCTTTTGGACTCTGTGGGAGAGGGCGAGGGTGGGATGATTTGGGAGAATGGCATTGAAACATGTATAATATCATATAAGAAACGAGTCACCAGTCCAGGTTCGATGAATGATACTGGATGCTTGGGGCTGGTGCACTGAGATGACCCAGAGGGATGGTATGGGGAGGGAGGTGGGAGGGGAGTTCAGGATGGGGAACACATGTATACCTGTGGCGGATTCATGTTGATGTATGGCAAAACCAATACAATATTGTAAAGTAATTAACCTCCAATTAAAATAAATAAATTTATATTTAAAAAAAAGAAGTGATATGTTATCCACCCTCAGATCACAATATGAAAAAGTCTATATCTATTAAAGAAATTGAATCAATAATTAATAACCTTTCAAGTGGAAAACATCAGGTTTTGGTGGGTTCCTGGTGAATTCTACCCAACATTAATGGAAAAATTATGTCAATTCTCTATACTCTCTTTCAGAAGATAAAAACAAAGGGAATACTTGCTAATTCATTCTGAGGTTAACCATATCCTAATATAAAAAGTAGACAAATACATTATAAGAAAGGAAAACTACAGACCAATAGTGCTCACAAACAGAAATGTAAGAAGCCTTCAAAAATTAACAATTTGAATCCCAAAATGTACAAAAAGAATTACACACCATGACCAGAAGGAATTATCCGAGGTATTCAAGGCTGGTCAACACATAGGGATCAATGTGATGAAATCTACCACATTAACAGACTGGAAATAAAAAAGAAAATAACATGACCATATTAATAGTTGCATTAAAAAGCTGACAAATTTCAGCATCTTTTCACAACCAAAAAAAAAAAAAAAAAATCCTAGAAATAAAGAGGAACTCTCTCAACTTGATAAACGATATCTAGCAAAAAAGCCTGTAGTTCGTATACTTCAGTTCAGTTCAGTTACTCAGTTGTGCCTGACTCTTTGTGACCCCATAGACCGCAGCATGACAGGCCTCCCTATCTATCACCAGTTCCCAGAGTTTACCCAAATTCATGTCCACTGAGTTAGTGATGCCATCCAACCATCTCATCCTCTGTCGTCCCCTTATCCTCGCACCTTCAATCTTTCCCAGCATCAGGGTCTTTTCAAATGAGTCAGCTCTTCACATCAGGTGGCCAAAGTATTGGAGTTTCAGCTTCAACATCAGTCCTTCCAATGAATATTCAGGACTGATTTATTTTAGGATGCACTAGTTGGATCTCCTTGCAGTCCAAGGGACTCTCAAGAGTTCCCACAGTTCAAAAGCATCAATTCTTCAGCGCTCAGCTTTCCTTATAGTCCAACTTTCACATCCATACAACACTACTAGAAAAACCATAGCCTTGACTAGATGGACCTTTGTTGGCAAAGTAATGTCTCTGCTTTTTAATATGCAGTCTAGGTTGGTCATAACTTTCCTTCCAAGGGGTAACCATCTTTTAATTTCATGGCTGCAGTCACCATCTGCAGTGATTTTGCAGCCCCCAGAAATAAAGTCTTCACTGTTTCTCCATCTATTTGCCATGAAGTGATGGGACCGGATGCCATGATCTTAGTTTTCTGAATGTTGAGCTTTAAGCCAACTTTCTCACTCTCCTCTTTCACTTTGATCAAGAGGCTCTTTAGTTTTTCCTCACTTTCTGCCATAAGGGTGGTCATCTGTGTATCTGAGGTTATTGATATTTCTTCCTGCAATCTTGATTCCAGCTTGTGCTTCTTCCAGCCCAGCATTTCGCATGATGTACTCTGCATATAAGTTAAATAAGCAGGGTGACAATATACAGCCTTGACGTACTCCTTTTTCTATTTGGAACCAGTCTGTTGTTCCATATCCAGCTCTAACTGTTGCTTCCTGACCTGCATACAAATTTCTCAAGAGGCAGGTCAGGTGGTCTGGTATTCCCACCTCCTTCAGAATTTTCCACAGTTTATTGTGATCCACACAGTCAAAGGCTTTGGCATAGTCAATAAAGCAGAAATAGATGTTTTTCTGGAACTCTGTTGCTTTTTCCATGATCCAGCGGATGTTGGCAATTTGATCTCTGCTTTCTGCCTTTTCTAAAACCAGCTTAAACATCTGGAAGTTCATGGTTCACATATTGCTGAAGGCTGGCTTGGAGAATTTTGAGCATCACTTTGCTAGCGTGTGAGATGAGTGCATTTGTGTGGTAGTTTGAGCATTCTTTGGCAATGCCTTCCTTTGGGATTGGAATGAAAACTGACCTTTTCCAGTTTTGTGGCCACTGCTGTTTTCCAAATTTGCTGGCATATGGAGTGCAACACTTTCACAGCATCATCTTTTAGGATTTGAAATAGCTCGAATGGAATTCCTTCACCTCCACTAGCTTTCTTCATAGTGATGCTTCCTAAGGCCCACTTGACTTCACATTCCAGGATGTCTGGCTCTGGGTCAGTGATCACACCATCGTGATTATCTGGGTCGTGAAGATCTTTTTTGTACAGTTCTTCTGTGTATTCTTGCCACCTCTTCTTATTGTCTTCTGCTTCTGTTAGATCCATTCCATTTCTGTCCTTTATCGAGCCCATCTTTGCCTGAAATGTTCCCTTGGTATCTCTAATTTTCTTGAAGAGATCCCTAGTCTTTCCCATTCTATTATTTTCCTCTATTTCTTTGCACTGATCACTGAGGCTTTCTTATCTCTCCTTGCTATTCTTTGGAACTCTGCATTCAAATGCTTATATCTTTCCTTTTCTCCTTTGCTTTTCACTTCTCTTCTTTTCACAGCTATTTGTATGGCCTCCTCAGATAACCATTTTGCTTTTTTGAATTTCTTTTTCTTGGGGAATAGTGAGAAATTTCCCTCTAAGTTTAGATATAGGCAAGAATGTCCTCTGTAACCATCCGTTTTCAATACCACACTGGAAGTCCTTGCTGCTGCTGCTTCACAGTCGCTTCAGTCGTATCCAACTGTGCGACCCCATAGACGGCAGCCCACCAGGCTCCCCCGTCCCTGGGATTCTCCAGGCAAGAACACTGGAGTGGGTTGCCATTTCCTTCTCCAATGCATGAAAGTGAAAAGTGAAAGTCGTGTCCGACTCTTAGCGACCCCATGGACTGCAGCCTACCAGGCTCCTCCGTCCATGGGATTTTCCAGGCAAGAGTACTGGAGTGGGGTGCCATTGCCTTCTCCGGGAAGTCCTTGCTAATGAAACAAGAAAAGAAAAGGCATACAGACTAGAGGAAAGAAAATTGCCTTTGTTCACAGATGATATGATCATCTATGTAAAAAGTCTAAAAGAATTGCCAAAACACTCCTGGAACTAATAAATTATAATTGAAAGGTTGTGGGATACAAGGTTAATCAATGAAAGTCAACTTATTCCCTATGTACCAGTATGAGCAAATGGAACTGAAAAGCATGATACTATTTACATTAGCACCACAAAAAATACTTAAATATAAATCTAACAAACTATGTACAAGATCTATATGAGGAAAAGTACAAAACTCTGATGAACAAATCAACAAAAGAAATAAAGGGAGACAAAATACATGTTGATGGAAAAGAAGACTCAATATTGTTAAGAGGCCAGAACTTCTCAATCTGATCCATATATCCAATACAATACCAAGTAAAATCCCAGCAAGTTATTTTATTTATATCCACAATGGCAATACATTGGAGGAAAGATAATCTTTTCAACAAATGGTATTGGAACAACTGGGCATCAAAATGCAAAAAATATAAATCTAAACATAGATCTTACCCCCTGTATAAAAATTAACTCAAAACGGATAATTAGCCCAAATGTAAAATACGAAACTATAAAACTCCTAGAAAATAGCATAAGGGAAACCTAGGTAATGGCATTGACTTTTTAGATTCAGCGAAGAAGAATTACATGAAAAAATAACTGGTGAGTTGAATTTGACTAAAACTTCTGTTCTGAAAAAAATAATCTGAAGAGAAGGAGAAAACAAGTCACAAACTAGGGGAAAATATTTGCAATAGACACATCTGACAAAGGATTATTATATGAAATATACCACAAACTCTTAAACTCAGCAGTAAGAAAACAACCTGAATATGAAATATGCCAAAGACTTTAACAGATAGCTCATCAAAGAAGATGTGCAGATGAAAAATAAACATATGAAAAGATACTTCACATCCTGTGTTATCAGAAAAACGCAAATCAAAGCAACAGTGAGATACCATTACAGATGTATTAGAGTGGTCAAACTCCAAAGCACTGACAAGATCAAATGTTAGTGAGGATATGGAGCAAAAGGAAGCCTTATCCATTGCTAGATGGGAAGACAAAATGGTATAGCCACTTTGAACAATAGTTTTGTGTATTTTTATAAAACTAAACATACTCTTAACCATGTGATCCAACATTACACTCATTGATATTTACTCAAAACAGTTGAAAGTGTGTGCCCATATAAAACTCTGCACAGTTATGTTTATAGCCACTTTATTCATAATTTCCAAAATTTGGAAGCAACAAAGATGTCTTTCAAAAAATAGTTAGATAAATAACCTGGGGCACATTCAGACAATGGAATATTATCTAATGCTGAACACATTGTTCATGAGCTATCAAGCTATGAAAAGACATGGAGAAAATTTCAATGCATCTTACTAAATGAGAGAAACCAATATGAAGAGGCTAACTACTATATGATTCCAATCATATTACATTCTGGATTTTGTAGAACTATGGAGATAATTAGTGCTTGTGAGGGTCAGGAAGTGGGGAGACAAATGGGAAGAGCACAAAGGATTTTTAGGGCAGTGTAAACACTTCGTATGACCCTATAATGATGAATATTATCATTATATCCATATATTTACACAAAACCATAGAACATAAAACTCTAAGGGAGAAAGCTAAGGTAAATAATGGAGTTAGGGCAATTATGATGGGTCAACGCAGGTTTATCCTTGGTTACAAAAAAGGTAACACCCTGGTCAGTATATTGATAATGGAGGAAATTATGCATGTGTGGAGGCAGAAAAATATGGGAAATCTTATACTTAACTTATAGTTTTGTTGTACACTCACAATTACTCTAAAAAAAATTGTTTTCAAAACAAGAAAGACAGTTTCTCCAAATTTTGTGGCACAGGATATAAACCTACTGATTCAAGAAGGTAAGTGAACTCCAAAAAGGCATAAGTCCAAAGAAATCCACACAAAACACATAATATTAAACTTCTGAATACTAAAGACAAAGGAAAAATGCAAAATAGTCACAAAAAAACGATAGCTTGCAATAGAGGGAAAAATCACAATGACAACACATTTTTCATCACAAATCCTGGAAGCCAGAAGAAATTAGCAAAACATTGTTTCAAGTACTGAAATAAAAGACCTGTTAATCCAGAATTCTGCCTCCAGTGGAAATATTCTTCAAGAAGGAAGAAGAATCAAAGCATTTTCAGAGGGTCTGGTGGTCCAGTGGTTAAGACTTCACCTTCCAATGCAGGAAGTATGGATTCAATCCCTGGTCAGAGAGCTAAAATCCTATATGCCTCATAATTAAAGAAACAAAAATGTAAAACAGAAGCAACATTGTAATAAATGCAGTAAAACCTTTAAAAAAATGGTCCACATCAAAAATAAATCTTAAAAAAGAACATTTTCAGATAAAGGAATATTAAGGGAATTGTCAACAGCAGACCTACTCTTATAAAAATGACCGAAAGAAATACCTAAGTGGAGAGAAATAATATAAGAAGGAATTTTGAAACATCAAGAAGGGAAAAAAAAAATGGGGTGTGTAAAATACAATACACAATCCTCTTGAGTTTTCTAAATTATACTTGATTAAAGCAGAAATTATTACACATATATATGGTTCTAAATGTATATAAAATAAATATTTATGACAATTATATTATAAATAGGGCAGGATAATGAAAGATGTGTGTGTATGTGTGTGAGTTAGTCGCTCAGTCCTGTCTGATGCTTTGTGACCCATGGACTATAGCCCACCAGGGGGGTTGCCATTACCTTCTCCAGGGGATCTTCCCAACCTAGGGATTGAACCCAGGTCTCTTACTTTGCAGGCAGATTCTTTACTGTCTGAGCCACCAGGGAAGCCAAATGAGACATAACTAAGGCTAAATTATAAAATAAGGTGATTTAGGTACCCATTTGCTTATCTTTACTTTGAAACATTTGAGATTTTCCCCATAAAACCAAATCAAAACCATCAGAGAAAATGTCAACCATAATATTAAAGACAGATGCCCTACCATCGAACAAACATACAGACTGTGTTCTTGAATACCGTATTTTTAATCATTGTTATTGTTTTCTTATTTAAATTCTGCAAATTTTGATTGAGCTCTTCCTTCCATCATGTTCTATGCTATACTCATAAAGAACCACAGTCCAATAATGGAGACACGTTAACAGTTGCATGGTAATAGGGGAGTATATCAAGATACCAAGAGTCATGATCTGCTGTAGGATGGGGAATCCATGAAGAGAAGAATCAGATAGTTTGCCAAAACTATATTCACTAAGCTAGAGTTTTGTGTGTGTTTTTTTTTTTAATTGAGCACCATTGGTTCACGGTATTCATGTGTTCGAGCAAAGAACAAGGAAATCTAGTAGTGCTGTTAACATCTTCATGAAAAATCTTATTTGCAATGTTTTCATTACTACCAAAGGATACAAATAACAATGAACGTGATTGAGACCAAAAGAGTGAGGTAAACAGATCTGATTTGGCTTAGCCAGGTAGGTAATGAAACATTTTCATGTCGTAATTGATACTGTCTCTGTTTGTCACCATCTCAGTATTCAATGAGGATGACTCTGTACTTTCTAATTTTACTCAAATCTATCTATATTCTGCTTAATAAAAGGAACCACAAACTTTATTCTTCAATAAATTGCATTTCCTCGTGGCCCTTTTGAGAAATGTCATTGTCATTTTGAGTTTGATATGAAATGATGACACGGGTCAGTTAAAATACTAATTAAACATTTATAAAACATAACATACATCCTAAATGGCAGAATAGCAGAAAGAGAAGGAAAAAATCTAAGAGAGAGTACCATAATATATTCATACAGCAGCATGATAAAAGAAATTAGCAATTTAACTATTTAAAGCACTTATTGATTTATATCTTGCTTTAACTAAAAGTATAAAATATTGTATATGAGACACAAAGTGTACTAGGGGTTCTGATATATCTATTTTCTTGCATCTTGTAATTGTCTGTGGTTATATCCCCTTTGTAGGGATAAGATGATTTCACATGAATACACATGAATTTTGCAATTTATTTATTTCTTCTGAAACACATTCTAGTGGATACCATAAATTTATCAGAATCCTGGCAAGAAAGAGATGGCACTCAAATTGGTAGGATAATGTTGTACCCCAAAGCTACCAATTGTGGGGTGCTATTTCTACTACTGAGTTAAGCCTGGAGGGGTGAAATGGGGTGGGCTAATTGAACTCAGAGAGAGAGAACGTTGTGTGGAAGGACTGCCTGGCACGAGTTGTGAACATTCACCCAGACACTAACAAGTTTGGTGTCTCTGCAGGAAGGAAGTAAGTACCATAACCTTACTTTTTACCTCTCCCCTCATCTGTTGCTGAGCTCCATTGACCAAACCCAACTTAAATTCCAAGGGGCATGTAAGATGGGGAAGAGTGAGGAAGAACCTAGAGGGATAAATGAAATAAATCTAGCTTGCTTCCCTGTTTTTTCAATAGTCTATAGAGAGAAGAACACAGTCTTTGAAGTTCAACTACTTTTAGATTCATGACTTGGATGCATTTACCTGACCTAAATGAGCAATAATTTTCTTACAAAAATGGGAATAAAAACTGTGCTAACCTTATGAGTTTATCCTGAGTATGTTTGTAATATAGGACAGAAATGGCAAGGACCTAACAGAAGCAGAAAATATGAAGAATAGAATACATAGAAGAACTGTATAAAAAAGTTCTTAATGACCTGGATAACCCCAATGGTGTGGTCACTCACCGAGAGCCTCACATCCTGGAGTATGATGTCAAGTGGTCCTTTGAAAGCATCACTACAAACAAAGCTAGTGGAGGAGACGGAATTTCAGCTGAACTATTTAAAATCCTGAAAGATGATGCTGTTGAAGTGCTTGCACTCATTTTGCCAGCAAATTTAGAAAACACAGCAATGGCCACAGGACAGGAAAAGGTCAGTTTTCATTCCAATCTCAAAAAAGGCAATGCCAAAGAATATTCAAATTACCGTATGATTTTACTCTTCACATGTTAGCAAGATACTGCTCAAAATCCTTCAAACTGGGCTTCAGTAGTACGTGAACCAAGAACTTCCAGATGTTCAAGGTGGATTTAGAAAAGGCAGAGGAACCAGAGATCAAATTGCCAACATTCACTGAATCATAAGAAAAAGCAAAGGGATTCCAAAAAAACACCTACTTCTCCTTCATTGACTAAGTTAAAGCCTTTGAGTCTGTGGATCACAAGAGATTGGAATACCAGACCACCTTATTTGCCTCCTGAGAAACCTGTATGCAGGACATGGAACAACAGACTTGTTCAAAATTGGGAAAGGAGTACATCCAGGCTGTACATTGTCACCTTGCTTATTTAACTTATATGCAGAGTACATGTGAAATGCCGCACTGGATGACTCATAAGCTAGAATAAAGATTGAGTTCCAGCAAACTCAGGGAGATAGTGAAGGACAGGGAAGCCTGACATGCTGCAGTTCATGGGGTTACAGAGTTGGACACAACTTGGCTACTGAACAACAACAATGTGCATAGTAAGTGCCTGTATCTACTTTGTTCTCAGTGAAAGTTATTATATTTATTAGACTGCAACTTTTACAACCTTTTTTTTATGATCGCAAGTTATAAAGGGTAGCAAACACATCTATTGAGTTAAACATGCATATGCTACAATGTGAGTTTTTAAAATCCTGGCTTCATGTTTACAAATCAGGAAAATAAAAGATACATTTTGAGTGTTGGATATCAAAAGATAGTGAAAAGAACCAACAATGGATCTGTACCTTTATAATCTCTTGAATGTGGGAAATATTTCTGTCTCTCTAGCTCACCCTAGTTCGCAATGAAAAAAAAAAGCTGCAATTACTCACATGCCTGCTCTGTTGCTAAGTCATGTCCAACTATTGGAGACCTCATGGACTGCAGCCCACCAAGCTCCTCTGTCCATGGGATTTTACAGGCAAGAATACTGGAGTGGGTAGCCATTTCCTCGTCCAGGAGATAGTCCCGACCCAGGGATCAAATCTGTGTCTCCTCAGTTCTTAAAATTTTTATTTCCTGCCTATACAAGAAGTTAGGATGCTTCATGGGGCCTCCTAACAGAGAAGAAAAGAAAAGCATCTTAAATCTATCTAGGACTTCATAGATTGCAGCTATTAAAGTATTTTTCTAGATTATCTCTTTAATTCAGCTTTGAAGTTCCAGCTGGCTCCAGAATTCATAGGAATTTAATCCAGGGAAAATAAATCAGAGATGAGGACCTAATGCAGAAGTTGCCTTGTCAGCAGTCCTTAAGTTTTACTGAGAGACTGGAGGTTTGGGGGATGTTGAAATAAGGTTCTAGTTGCTTTAGGAGCTGTGACTGTAGCTATCACACTGAATCGAGCGACAGATACAATCTTTTTAGATGTTTGGCATCTTTTTGATATATAGCATGTGATAGTTGCTTTTTTTGTTGCCTAATGAAGCAGATAATGATTAAAATATGGAGTGCTTGACAAGTTATCTCCAGGAATTGAGAAGCTAGTGATACATTGTTTCTCATAAATTTATTTTGTTCTTTTCAGTAGAAGCTTTTAGGATGGATGATGAGGTTCACTGAGTATCCATCATTACCTGAAGACTTCCAAAATTAAAGTTTGCCCTGTTTCATTTTATTCTTAAAAATATTGATTTGGCCAAAAAGTTCATTTAGGTTTTCCCTAAGATATGGAGAAACCTGAATGAACATTTTGACCAACCCCAATAAATTGTGCACCTTACTATGATTTAAACAGTGATTCTTGTGATGGCTGACTCTATAAACATGAAAGAATGAATAGTACTTAAAGTAAAATACAATACAGGTTCCTATACCAAAATATTCTGTGAGATAAAAGAATCTTATTAAAGATTGTACATTTGAAAATACTTGTGAACTTCATACCTATAAAAGAGAAGTCACTAAAAATTAAACTCAATGAATGACTCAACAATATTGATTATAAATTGCATACCTGGCTCTTTACGAGGTCTATGGACCACATGAAAGAAGTGTAATCAATATCTCCTCGCAGGATTTCAGTCCTGAGTGTGAACACAGGAAATGTACATAATGAATGTCAGGACTGCCAATGGTAGAGGCATAATGTATGGACCAATGAGGAGAAGAAACAAAGCAATAAGAATAGGAATCTTGTTCAGGCTGATGTTAGAGAACTCAGAGAAGAATTCAGAATGGAATCTGACTTAAGGAGTAGAAGCTGAAGGAGAGAATCTGTGTGTCACACTAACAAGCTTGATGCAGAAACAAGCATGTCGCATTGTGGATAGTCACAAGAACTTCCTGTCTGAAGTGGAAAAAATAATTTTAGAGGAGCTAGAATAAAAGTGATTAAATCTGACAAGCAAAGAGAGGTTTCATTATGCACTGAACACCAAGGTGAGCTCATGTGAAAAAAAAAATTTCAAATAAGTGTTTTGTAAAGAGCTAAAAAGTACAGTAAGAACTAATGCTTATTCATCACTAAATATATACTAGATATTGTTTAAGACCTTCACATGTTATCCTATTTGATCCTCAGATACAGATATTAAATGTTTAATGTCTGCCATTATTATTATCAATTATAATTATTTCTAATTTTTCTTTGACACCTGAATTATAGAGGGGTAAAAAGCAAGAAGGTGTTTTTAGAAGGAGGACTTTAAGGCAAGAAAACAATAAAGGGCCTGAAGCACTAGCTCTAGATTTTGGCACTGGGATCAGTAAATTTTCATTGTAGCCATGAGGAAAATCTTCTGGAAATGTTAGCTCAATCAGGAAAATTTTTGCTGGATAGTGTGATCTTGCTGAATCTCCTGCTAATTTCAAGAGCTTGGAATGTCAATGGATTTTCCAAGCAAAAGCCATCTTGACCTGAGCCTCTGACCCATTTAAATATATCTATCATATACAAAGTCTATACATGTAATAGGGAAATACTTCTTATTGCCTACAACATCCAAAGAAAATGTGCATTTGCTCAGATATGAACAAAAATGGGTTTTTAAGAGTTTCTTCTTTCTCTATGTCAACTATATCCTTCAATCATTATTCCCAAGCAATGGGTCTATTCTTTCTTTGTATTTCATGCTCTAAACATAGCTTCTTTGTCATGAATAAGAGTAAAAAGCAGTAATAATATTATCTCTTCGAAGAATAAGTATTCCTGAAAGCTATTAGGTCTTTATCATTACAAAAAACTAACAAATGGAAAAAGAGGATAAAATTACTAAATCAATAAATAACCCGAAGTTGCCACACAAAATTCAGTGTCCAACCAATACAACTTTTCACATGACTCCTGAGCTAACAAATTTATATAGAGAGCAAGTTTCCTTTTCAAGAGCCATCCTTTAAGTGATAAGTGGAAGTAAGATTATCAGGACTTGTAAATATCAGGAACTCATTTCAACAATGTTGCTGGAAGTGAAGGAGCATTGCTTTCTTTCATACTGACCTTCTTGAATATTCAGGAAAATGTTCCTAAAATGTTCATAACCAGATGACATTAAAATATATATTACTCATGGCAATGAGTCACTCAGGAGAAAATGTTGACAAATATGATAATTTCACATCAGTCCATTTGCCTTCAGCATTTTGCATGGAGGAAGTCTAGAAGTCCAATTAGAACTTGGTATATTACATAGCTGTGCCTTATATTTTATTTTAAATATAGGACTCACTTTCCTAATTTTAACATTCTTTCAAGTGAATTCTTACTGAGTATGTTGTATATTGTGACAGCAATCAGCAACAAGAATGTAGATTTTTCTTCCAATCAAAATATCCTTTATAAGTTGATATCACAACCAATAGCTAGAGAATAGTTCAAAGTTTCCAAGCAATGCCACAAGTTGACTTCCAGCACCAGAGTGTGTACCCTAGAACCCTCTAATCTGGGATTTATAGCTCAGAGCAACATGTCAAATTGTTCCTCTAGGTTTAGATCATAAACACAAACCAAAAGTCTCCAGCAGTGCACACATGGGGACATCATTCAGAGTGAACACTGTTTAGAAAAATGCTGTGGAGAATCTGGGATAACAGTCAAAGTACAATTATTGTGGTAACAGTAAAACACTATGAGTCATGTCATAATCACCAGATTTCTTGGCCAATTTATCAACAGTTCTGCTCTGTAGAAGATATTTCACTGGAGCAATAAACAACAAATGACTCAGAGATACGTGGTTTTTTGACTGAGAGCACTAGCCCAGGTTGAGAAGGGAAAGGCTACCCACTCCAGTATTCTGGCCTGGAGAATTCCATGGACTGTACAGTGCATAGGGTCACAAGGAGTCAGACACAACTGAGTGACTTGCACTTTCACTTTCACTAGCCCAGAAAGTTTCATTATAAGCCAAAAAGTGCTGAATGTCATGAAAACTCAAACTGTGAAGAACAGCTTTTTCCTACGGACAATGATGTGGTTTATCAATGGCTGACTCTGTCTACCAAGTGAAAATATGGTAGAAGATAATTGGCTCAAAGTGTGAGTTGCTCAGTCATGTCTGACTCTTTGTGACCCACCGACTATATGTACCCCGCCAGTCCATGGAATTTTCCAGGCAAGAATACTGGAGCAGGTAGCCATTCCCTTCTCCAGGTAATCTCCCAACCAGGGATTAAACCCATGTCCCTGCTTTGCAAGCTGATTCTTTACCATCTGAGCCACAGGGAAGCTCTAATTGGCTCAAAGAGGCCTTGAATGTCATGTTCTCTGAGAATGGAGATCTCATAGCTGCCTGAACCTTAGTTTCAGTGGCATGTACATCAAAACCATTGAAAGTGACAGACTATGAAGATAACATGTGTACATGATCTTATTTTAGAGGGCATTTGCATCTCAGAAAATTGATCGATAAAACATTGGAAATTAAATTTCTTATTTTGTAATTCAAGAAATAAAAATTCTTAATAATTTTCTTTTAACTTTCTTATAAGTTAAATTTTCCCTGTGTGATCCAAAAAAAAAATGTGCTGTTTTTGATCATTTCATTGCATTATTTTGGAGATGCAAGCCAGTTCAGTAGGGCAAAAAAAAGTAACATAAGGTGAAAACATATGAATAAAAAAATAAACAGTCCTTATTAACAGATATATCATTTCACACGCAGTTAAGCTAAAGTAATGTGTATATAACCAGCTTTCCTGGTGACTCAGATAGTAAAGAATCTGTCTGCAATACAGGAGATCTGGGTTTGATCCCTGAGTCGGGAAGGCCATCCTGGAGAAGGAAATGTATATAGAAACCATCGGAATTATTAAAAAGTTTCTTAAAGTTACTAAATACAAATGCAATGTTCCAAATTCAATTGCATTTCCATATACCAACAATAAAGAACTAAAAAGTTGAGGTATTTTAAAAGGGATTTATTTTGCAATAGTGCAACAGAAAGTACCTAGGATTATCAAAGAAATCACAAACAAATTAGAAAAGACCCTGATGCTGGGAAAGATTGAAGGCAGGAGAAGAAGGGGAGGACAAAGGATGAGATGGTTGGATGGCATCACCGACTCAATGGATGTTAATTTGAGTGAGCTCCAGGAGATGGTGAAGGACAGGGAAGTCTGGTGTGCTGCAGTTCATGGAGTCTCAAAGAGTCAGACAAGACTGAGCAACTGAACAGAAAATAGAATGAAAGGGAAAATAACAGATATATGTTTTTAAAAATATTTTGAACAAGTAAACATTTAACCTATATGAAATGGATAATTTTCCAAGAAAATATAAAATGACAAAATTGTCACAGGATGAAAATTTCCTTAAAATTCATATAAGTCAATATATTTTAATGAAATTGAATTTAATTATAAACCTCCCAAATTCCAGGTACTAGAAGATCACAGGTAAGTTCTGCCTGCCTTTGAAACAGATAGAAAATCCTTCTTATCTTCAAGTTGCTCCAGAAAAGAGAAAGAGAATGAATTGTCCAAGTGCTTTTAAAATATCAGAGTAACTAGATAAGGCTACTTGGTAAAAAATGGCCATCTGGTCAACTTCTTTGATTCTGCCTGAGAGAATTTGATAAAGTTATAGTTGTCAACAGAAGCCATAGATTTTCTTTAGGAATTTAATGGAAAACCTCTCAATAATAGATTGATGATACAAATGTTTTTAAAATATATTTTACTAAACTGGACATTATATCATATTATATCAGTTCAGTTCAGTTCAGTTGCTCAGTCATGTCCAACCCTTTGCAACCCCATGGACTGCAGCATGCCAGGCCTCCCTGTTCATCACCAACTCCCAGAGTTTACCCAAACTCATGTCTATTGAGTCAGTGATGCCGTCCAACCATCTCATCCTCTGTTGTCCCCTTCTTCTCCTGCCTTCAGTCTTTCATATTAGACACCAGCTGACCTGGGGAGTTCATCTTTCAGTGTCCTATCTTTTTGCCTTTCATACTGTTCATGGGGTTCTCAAGGCAAGAATACTGAAGTGGTTTGCCATTCCCTTCTCCAGTGGACCAAGATGACAGTGAACAGTGAAGCATATTTATAAGAATTTTACATTGGATGCATAAAAATACAATAGCATATAAACAGGTAGAAGTCTTTTCTTGTCATATTTATAATTATTGCATTATGAAGAAATTGTATCCTGATAAGTTTTTTCCAGTTATCCTCTGACATGCTAGCTGTTTCTTTTTTTTTTTTTTTTCAGTCTAAAAGTTTTGTTTGGCTCAATCTGTATATCTTCTTATTGAAAACCACATTTACTTATTGTATTTATTAGAAAATTAAAGATTATCTATCTAAATTTCAATATACATCCCAGGGCTATGATGACTTTTTCTCTAAAATCTCAGTAATTTCATTTTATAGTGTCGGAGTTATACACAGGAGCTTCCATGGTGGCTCAGATGGTAAAGAATCTGGCTGCAATGCAAGAGACCTGGGTTCAATCCCTGGGTCAGAAAGATCTCCTGGAGAAGCGAATGGCTGCTCACTCCAGTATTCTTGCCTGGAGAATTCCATGGACAGAGGAGCCTGGTGGGCTACAGTCCATAGGGTCACAAAGAGTTGCATATGACTGACCGACTAAGCTATAGGGTTCCCAGGTGGCTCAATGGTAAAGAATCCACCTGCCAATGCAGGAGATGTAAGAGACATGAGTCCAATCTCTGGGTTGGGAAAATCCCCTTGAATAGATAATGGTGTGCATGTTATGTAGCTCCAGTATTTGTACTATTAAGCAGGTAGAGGGAATGAATTAAAGCCCCAGTTCTCAAGTGTGGTCTGAGGACCCTAGAAATTCCAAGAGATCATTTCAGAGAGTTTGAGGCCAATGCTACTTTCATAATAATATGAGGGTATTATTTGCTTTTTCCCACTGCACTAACATTTGCAATGATGGCACAAAGCAAACTGGGATAAAGCAGCTACAGCGTTAGCACAAATCAAACAATGGCAACAAATTATATGCGTGGTCATTACACTCAACACTACCATATCTGCATGTTTAAGTGTAAGTTTGCTTAATATCCTTGATGAAATAATAAAAATAATCCTTTTGATTTTATTTAACGTTGACCCATAGGTACACCTCTTTAATATCATGTGTGATGAAATGGGAAGTACCCACAAAACTTCCCTGCTGTTCACTGAGGCATGAGAGTTAGTTCAAGGACATCACCTGTGCAGTTATTTGAGTTACAAGTTCAAATAGTCTCATTTTTCATTGAACATCCTCTGTACTTCACAGAACTGAAAGAAAAATTTTGGCAGACATATTCTCAAAAAGGAACAAAGTGAACCTATCAATTTAAGGAAAATTTGTTATTCAGTCTCTAAATCTGAGCATTCACACACATAATGCCAAATTGCAGTTGGGAAGGTCTATAGAGGAAGCTCTCATGTCGTACTTCTCAGGGTCAATTGTTGTTGTTATTCAGTCACTAAGTCAGGTCCAACTCCTTGCAACCCCATGGACTGCAGCATGCCAGGCCTCGTTGCCCTTCACTATTTCCTGGAGTTTGATGCCATCCAACCATCTCATTCTCTCTTGCCCCCTTCTCCTGCCTTCAATCTTTTCCATCATCAGGGTCTTTTACAATGAGTCAGCACTTTGTATCAGGTGGTCAAAGTCCTGGAGCTTCAGCTTCAGCATCAGTCCTTCCAATGAATATTCAGAGTTGATATCCTTTAGGATTGAATGATTTGATCTCCTTGCTGTCCAAGGGACTCTCAAGAATCTTCTCCAGCACCAGTTTGAAAGCATCAATTCTTGGATTTTCAGTCTCTTTATGGTCCAGCTCTCACATCTGTACATGACGACTGGAAAAACCATAGCATTGACTATACAGACTTGTCTACAAGATGATATTGGCTTTCTAATACACTGTCTAGGTTTGTCATAGCTATTCTTCCAAGGAGCAAATGTCTTTAAATTTCATGGCTGCAGTCACTGTCTGCATGATTCTGGAGACCAACAAAATGAAACTGACACTGTTTCCACATTTTCCTCATCTATTTGCCATAAAGTGATAAAACTAGATGCCATAATCTTCGTTTTTTGCATGTTCAGTTTTAAGCCAGCTTTTTCACTTTCCTCTTTCATCTTCATCAAGAGGTTCTTTAGTTCCTCTTCACTTTCTGCTATTAAAGTAGTATCATCTTCATATCTGAGGCTATTGATATTTTCCCAGCAATCTTGATGCCAGCTTATGATTCATCCAGCCCAGCATTTCACATGTACTGCACAGATAGGTTAAATAAAGAGGGTGACAGTATACAGCCTTGACATACTCCTTTCCCAATTTTGAACCAGTCTATTTTTCCATGTACAGTTCTAAGTGTTGCTTCTTTTCCTGCAATCAGGTTTCTCAGGAGGCAGGTAAGATGGTCTGGTATCCTCATCTCTTTAGGAAGATTCCACAGTGTGTTGTGATCCAAAAAGGCTTTAGCATAATCAGTGCAGTAGAAGCAGATGGTTTTTCTGGAATCCCCTTGCTTTTTCTATGATCTAGCAGATGTTGGCAATTTGATCTCTGGTTCCTCTGCCTTTTCTAAACCGTTTGTACATCTGGAAGTTCTAGGTTCACATACTGCTGAAGCCTAGCTTGAAGGATTTTGAACATAATCTTACTAGCATGTGAAGTGAGTGCAATCTTATGGTAATTTGAACATTCTTTGGCATTGCCTTTTTTGGAGATTGGAATGAAAACTAACCTTTTCCAGTCCTATGGCCATTGCTGTGTTTTTCAAGTTTTCTGGCATAATGAATGCAGCACTTTAACAACATCATCTTTTAGGATTTGAAAAAAGGAATATAATTGACATCATCTGTTCCCATTGGAAAGATCTGAACTTTCTATTAGCACATAAACATGGAATCTGGGCTTCTCAGTTGGCATTACTGGTAAAGAATCTGCCTGCCAATGCAGGAGATGATAGTTTGATTCCTGGGACGGGAAGATCCCCTGGAGGAGGAATAGGCAACCTCTTCAGTATTCTTGCCTGGAAAATTCCATGGATAAAGGAGCTTGGGGGGCTGTAGTCCATGGTGTTGCAAGAGTCAGACACAACTGAGCACGCACATATACACATACATGCATACATGGAATCTAGAAACATAGTACTGATGAACTTATTTGCTGGGCAAGAATAGAGACACAGATGTAGAGAACAGCCTTATGGATAGAGCAGGGGAAGGCAAGTGTGGAACAAATCGAGACAGTATTAGTGAAATATACATTTTACCATATATAAAATAGATAGCTAGTGGGAAGGTGCTATATAACACAGGGAGCTCAACCTGGTGCTCTGTGACAAGCTAGAAGGGTGCAGAGGGGTAGGAGTTAGGAGAGAGGTTCAGAAGGAGGAGACATAAGTATACTTATGGCTGATTCATGTTGTTCAACAGAAATCAACACAGCACTGTAAAGAAATTATCCTCTAATTGAAAATAATAAAGAAAAAAGATTTTAACCTTCAAATGAAAATTGGAATTTTGGCATTTTGACATTTCTCAACACTTACAGACTTTCCTGATCATATGGGTGGTGATGATATGATATGAATGCTTTTCCGTATTATAGAATTACATGTATCAATATTAGGAAGATTTGCATTACTCAGTGAATATTTTTAAGTGATCAATGTGTCATGTTATAGCATTACACATGAGCAAAGGATCTATTCAAATAATAAATCAGACTAATGTATTTTAATGTAAATGAGTATGAAAAACTGACTGCAATGGTTTCAAATTTCACATGCAACTAACCTTTAAGAAATTGTTTCATCAAGTTTTGTCAAGTTTCATTAGAGTACCAAAGAAGGATATCTACAGTGAGCTGACAAAATTAATAGAATATTCCTTGCTTTTCTAGCCACATAAGTATTTGAGGCCAGAATCTCTTCTTGAATTTCAAATAAAACAACATACTGCAATAAATTGAATGCAGAATGTGAGAATTCGAATGTCTTCAGTAAGCCCAGTATTAAAGAGATTTGCAAAAACTTAAAACAATGTCACTCACTGTTCTCAGTAGTATTTTACAGAATATATTAATGGTTATCTTTTATAAAAAATATGTCATAAGATATATATATATTAATGTGAAATGTATTTTTATTATTTCAAATAAATTAATGAATATTTTTAATGTTCTTAATTTTAGTTTCAAATACAGTAACTATTGATAGATGTATTATCACAGTAAAATGAAGCTCTCTGAAATGCTCAATAATGTTTAACACTGTAAAGAGCTCTAAAGATCAAATAATTTGAGAACCATTGAACCTGATATAAACTTACAACAGATTTCATTTTTAAAACAAAAGAATAAAAGCCACAAAATGGAACAAAGTTTTAAATGCAACTGTAATCAAAATAATAATATATAATTATTTAACATGCATTATTTAATTATTTAACATGTTTAAAGTATATTACAATATAATAGTTAAAAGATGTTATTGATTAAATTAATAAACAAATAAATTAACTTATTATTGGTACAATAATACATTTTCTAACTGAACTGAACTGAAGGTGTATACACCTTATAATTATATCAGACTGGGTGCCTCCTAAAGTAAAGGAAGTGGGAGAAGGGTATAACAAAAAGGAATTAGGAAAACCTATCATCCTTTTAGGGGGGTTGCAAATAGATCTACAAGTGTATTATCAGCCTAATGAAGAAAACATAAGAGAATAAAGAAACACAGATCTTTCATTTTCTTGAGTGATCAATTTTGATAAATTCAACTTTTCCTGGAATCTATGGAAGTTAGTGTCATTGGATTAGATCCACTTTGTAAGCTTTACATGAGTGCCTCACTAAATCTCCCCAGTACTCTGTGGTAAGTTGAACACTAAGTACTTACAGTGGTTTATTCCCTCTTTGATATGCACATATCCGTATCTGTGTCCCTTCAGTAGGCAACTTAGGTGCTTTAGCCTCTCTTAGTTTATCACAACTATTAAAAAATTTGAGTAATTTGAAGATCTAATTGGCTTTATTTCATGGTTCATATATAGGGGAGCAACTCATCTGGCAAACAGAGGGATACTCCAAGGATTACAGAACATGAAAGGCTTTTATAGTTGAAGGGCAGGACAAGGAAAGGAAGTCTCAATAGGAAAACAATAGAAGTTCATTGGAGGAAAGTAAAAGTTCAGGTGATAACAGTTTCTCACTGACTGAGCTACAGCATTTTCTATTGACTGGGCTTGTTGCTGGGCAAGAAAGAAATCTTCCTTCCTCTTCTGGGGTAGTAAAGTATTTGAATTTCCTATTTGGAAGTGCAGGGTTCCTCTCTTCCTGTTGGAGGCAGTAACTGACATTTCCCCATAGAAATAATTGACCATGTAGAGACATCACTTTTCCAACAAAGGTCCATCTAGTCAAAGCTATGGTTTTTCCAGCAGTCATGTACAGATGTGAGAGCTGGACCATAAAGAAGACTGAATGTCCAATAATTGACACTTCCAAACTATGATGCTGGAGAAGACTCTTGAGAGTCCCTTGGGCAGCAAGGAGATCAAACCAGTCAATTCTAAAGGAAATTAATCCTGAATATTCATTGGAAAGACTGATGCTGAAGCTAAAGATCCAATACTTTGGCCATCTGATGCGAAGAGCCAACTCACTGGAAAAGACCCAGATGCTGGGAAAGATTGAAGGCAGGAGGTGAAGGGGACAACAGAGGACAAAATGGTTGGATGGCATCACTGACTGAATGGACATGAGTTTGAGCATGCTCCAGGAGATTGTGATGGACAGGGAAGCCTGGCACACTACAGTCCATGGGGTTACAAAGAGTTGGATATGATTGAGTGATTGAACAACAGAAACAACAGCAAGATAAATCAATTAAATAGGAAGTTTTAAACAGCAAGGATGCATTTTTGAGAAGATCCAATAGTTTGCTTCCCGTCTGAGCTTTTACCCCTGTAAGAGTGAGAACTAAAACAGTGTAGCCCCAGCAGATGGAAATCAAATGAGTTCTGTGTTACTGATTAATTTGGAAGGAGAACAGCTCAGACCAAGATAGATGGTCCTGCCAATTCACTCTCAAAGATAAACCTTGGGACAGTTTCCCAGAGGGAAAGTTCCAGTCACCAGGAAGACACACCTACCCATGTTATTACCACCCACCACTAAAGAAAGCTCCCCATCTTGTTGTTCTTTGACAGATTAGTTTCATCTAAGGGAGAAATGTGAAACAAAGGTTTCCAAGGATCCACCTGTATTATACTTCAAGTAGAGAATGAAGGCATGGGATAGGAGAGGCAACATGTTTAAGGGAAATCACCCCCCGCCAGCCCCCCGGGGGAGAAGGCAATGGCAACCCACTCCAGCACTCTTGCCTGGAAAATCCCATGGACTCAGGAGCCTGTGCAGTCCATGGGGTCGTGAAGAGTCGGACACGACTGAGCAATTTCACTTTCACTTTTCACTTTCCTGCATTGGAGAAGAAAATGGCAACCCACTCCAGTGTTCTTGCTGGAGAATCCCAGGGACGTCTGTGCCTGGTGGGCTGCCGTCTATGGGGTCACACGGAGTGGGACACGACTGAAGCGACAGCAGCAGCAGCAGCAACTCCCCTGGGAACCTAGAATAATGCTAGGGCTTTAGTCTACAGTGAAACCAACCAGGGTTCTTGGCCTTCCCCAATCAATAAAAATTGCCAGGAAACCAGTCAAAAAATTCAGGCAAGGCTTTACTGGGGCTCCTGTGGCCACAGAAGAGAATGAAAACAAGTAGCAGGTTCGCTTGTTCACTCCTCAAGATGCGGGGTTTGAGCTGGTTGCGAGAAGATGTCTTAGGTGGTATGCCCGCCCCTTTGGTGGTGATGAATGAAAGGGCGTGAGCACCTGACTCCCTGCACTCTCATGGACTGCAGCCTACCAGTCTCCTCCATCCATGGGATTTTCCAGGCAAGAGTACTGGAGTAGGGTGCCATTGCCTTCTCCCCCAGGTTTTGCTCTGAGCTCTTCAGAAGCGGCAGTTGGGATTTTTTTGGACATTTGGTCCAGAATTTACCCCAACTGCACATGCATGCAGCTATTAATTTTTTTCTTCATATTTTGTTGCTTGAGGAGATGGGTGTCCAGGTGCAAGGACTGTAGCACTGCAGCAAAGGGTCCCAGGTCTCAGCCTCTCTCAATAGGAATTATGATACTTAACGATGATAGCAAGCGTTCATTTAGTAATTAAGATACCAGGAACTATTTTAAGTATACTAACATATTTTCATGTTTAATTCTCACCAAACTTACTTTTACTTTTGTTTTTATATATGCGTGAACCAAACCACAGACAGGTTAAATAAATATTCTGCAAGTCTAAGAGCTGTTATGGAGGGTTTGAATCTGTTTCCTTTCATTTTTTTTCATTCGAGGATAATTGCTTTTCAATGTTGTGTAAGTTTCTGCCATACAGCAGTGTCAATCAGTGATAATTATATATTTGAATCTTAACTGAAAGTTTCCCAGACATCTCTGAACTGACAGAATTTTTTTTAATTTAGCTCACAGCTAGGAAATGGAAGAAGTCTTGGAATTTATCAATAATATATATTTTTCCTTCATTTTGCAAATGCTGTGTTAGCTGAAATGTAGCACAGAATATAAAGAGTGCACATATGTTTAAATTTTATCATAGAGAACATAGTATCACTCATGTTTCAGTAGCTGTACCACAATAATCATGTTGTTTTTATGATATAAAATCAAATTTTCTTTATTTTCTTGCAGATTGTCTTTTAGCAAAACCAGTTACCCATCCTTTTATGTGGAGAAAGAGTTTGTAATAAGTCAACTTCTCATTTCTGATCCCTCCCCCCAACAACTAGAAGTTCGGAAGATAACAAAGGAGGCTGAGAGGCAATCCTCAGCCAGAGGCATGCTCTTTCCCTTTGGAGATGATGAAGCCAAGCAGAGAAAGCACAGTGAATCAGTGTTTCTTGCCCACATGGTCATCACCATGGCAACTACAGTTGCCAGGTGGAGAATTCTATCACACATTGTAATTGCTATGTCCACTTTCAGCAGATTAGACAGGAAAATGTCCATAATTATGGCCTGAATTAAAATACTCTAAAGTAACTAACAGAGTATTGACATCATAACCAATAATGAACTATAATTATATGATACTTATTTCCATAAAAACTGTGTATTTGGACATAAGAGTACTCAATATTATAAATAATACTTCTCACTAGATATATTTAATATCTTGATGTGTTACATCAGTTAGTGATGTGTTGCACACAGCAAAAATGATGCTTTTAAGATTTTAACACACTTTAAGTAAAGAGAAAAGTCACAACAAAGTTAATTTTTTGAAAGAGTAGGATACTTATATACAGTTTCCCTGAATCAATATAATACAGAAAAAAGTATTACCAAATCCATCGGTAAAAATATTGGGTAGGAGTACGTCTATTCAATGTTTGTTAAATGTTTCTAAAATTTGCAAAGAATAAGAAACTCAGATAAATATCAAAGAAGTAAATAATAAACTACTTGCCTTATTAAAAATATTAAAAGTAACTAGAATTTATATTGTCTTTCTATTGAAATTCAGAGCTATTCTAAGTGATTTTTTAAAAACTGTATTGCCTTATTCCATCTACTAAAGTATCTGTATCAGAGTGTGAAACTGTGTAAGAATATACAAGCTTCTTCCATTTCATAGTGTTTGTTTGTTTTAATTTTTGTTTATTTAGTTATTTTTGGCTGTGATGGGTCTTCACTGCTGCATGGGCCTCTCTCTGGTTGCAGAGAGTGGGAGCTACTCTCCGATAATGATGGTGCGTGGGCTTCCCATTGCAGTGGCTTTTCTTGGTGAGGAGCACAGGATCTAGAGTGCACACAGTTGTGGCAGGTGGGCTCAGTAGCTGTGGCTCCCAGGCTACAGAGCACAGGCTCAGTAGTGGTGGTGTATGGGCTTAGCTGCATGTGGGATGCTCCCAGATCAGGAATCGATCCCATGTCTCCTGCAGTGACAGGCAGATTCTTTACCATTGAGCCAATAGGGAATCCCTCAAAGTGTTTTTGATGCCAAATATTTTGATAAACTGTAGCATTAGCTCTGACAGTGAGATCCACATTTCCATTCCTCCCTTCTGGCTATCAGAATCCTAAGAATAAGTGTAAAAAACTTATTCTTAAATGTAAAAAACAAGTCTATGCCAATATCCTGCTGCCGTTATCACTAGTCTTCTGAAGCAACTCTTATTTTTCTGCTTTAGTACTAAGGGATATCAAAGTTTATTTTTTGAAATAGAAGGTATAATATAATCCCTCTAAAAGGAGACGGTGTTAAAGAGTAGGACAAAACTCTGAGACGATCCTGCTAATGTTAATATGACACTGAGAAATATGAAATTCAAAGGAACCATTAGAAGATAAAGCAAACTACCTAATTATGGAGCTTCTTTTTAAGTAAAAAGGATAGATTTAGAGAGAAAAATTATCCTATGGAAAACCTATATGTGAAGAAAGATTTGAGTAGGCATTTCACAAAAGATGAAATCTGGTGCTGATTCCGGGAAAGATGGAGTAAGCACACTGCCTCATTAGTCATTAGGGACATGCAAATTAAAACTACAATAAGATAACACTACAGGCTGTAACATGTGCATAATGGAAATACCAGAATAAAGAGAATTGGAGGAGAGAAACTGGAGCCAGAGTATAGGTAATTCCAGAAATGTTCTTATTGCAGAGGGAATCAGATAATGAAGCTATTGTAGCAGGGGACGAACAGGGCCAAGAGTTTTGTTTTTACAGCTTGTTTTGTATTCCAATCCGGGAAAGGACAATGTGATGCTATAGGGGTGAGAGGAGATCCTTGCTGGAGCAATGTCCTCAAGGAGGCAAGAGAAGATGGGATCTAGAGGGACTGACCAAGGAACAAGGGACAGTAAGAAGGTAAACAATGAGGGCAGAACTGGCGGGCAGGTGTACGTGGTGGTGGTAACTTGTGGAATTTCTTTCCTGATTGGTTCTATTTTCGAGGTCATCAGTTTAGAGAAAAAGCTGGAGGAAGAAGGATTAGAGGCTTGAGGCATTATGAATTATGTCTTTTTAAGGAAACTGAATGGACTAGGCGAAAATAGGTGATGTTAAAGGCACTCTTGAGGTTCAAACTATTATGTTGTTTTATTTACCCATTATTTCATAACCTAGGATTCTATCACAATATATCTTATTGGAAACATGTATGCCTAACGAGCATCTCATCACAGTAAGGATTTAGTATTCAGGAAAGAGGCATCAGAAAACACTCCAGAGACTGATAGGGAATCAGGATTGCTAATTTATTGGGGCATCAGGGAAGATCTCTCTTCTCTCTCTGACTTTTGAGCAAAGACCTGAAGAAGTAAGGGCATAAGTTATAGATATATCAGTCAGTGTAGGGAAGTAGGTAGTGGGCTAGTCTCGTATATCCACCTGTACTATATAAACAGGCATATTTAATAGGAGAGGTAACCCCCATCTGGGCCTTCCCTCATAAAGGATCCACCTGTGAATGCAAGAGGCTCAGGTTTGATCCCTGGGTTGGTAAGATCCCCTGGAGAAGGAAATGGCAACCCATCCAGTATTCTTGCTTAAGAAATCCCGTTGACAGAGCAGTCTGGCTGGCTAGGTAACACAGTTCAGTTCACTTCAGTTGCTCAGTTGGGTCCGACTCTTTGCAACCCCATGGACTACAGCACACCAGGCCTCCCGGTCCATCACCAAATCCCGGAGTTTTCTCAACCTCATGTCCATTGAGTTGGTGATGCCATCCAACCATCTCATCCTCTGTCATCCCCTTCTCCTCCCACCTTTAATCTTTCCCAGCATCAAGGTCTTTTCAAATCCGTCAGTTCTTCCCATCAGGTGGCCAAAGTATTGGAGTTTCAGCTTCAACATCAGTCCTTCCAATGTATATCCAGGACTGATTTCCTTTAGGATGGACTGGTTGGATCTCCTTGCAGTCCAAGGGACTCGCAAGAGTTTTCTCCAACACCATAGTTCAAAAGCATCAATTCTTCAGTGCTCAGCTTTCTTTATAGTCCAACTCTCATGTCTATACATGACTACTGGAAAACCATAGCCTTGACTAGATGGACCTATGTTTACAAAGTAATGTCTCTGATTTTTGAAATGTTGTCTAGGTTGGTCATAGCTTTTCTTTGAAGGAGAAAGTGTTTTTTTAATTTCACAGCTGCAGTCATGATCTGCAGTGACTTTAGAGCCCAGGAAAATGAAATCAGCCACTGTTTCCACTGTTTCCCCCTCTATTTTCCATAAAGTGATGGGACCAGATGCCATGACCTTAGTTTCTAAATGTTGAGTTTTAAGCCAACTTTTTCACTCTCCTCTTTCACTTTGATCAAGAGGCTCTTTAGTTCTTCTTCACTTTCTGCCATAAGGGTGGTGTCATCTGCATATATGAGGTTACTGATATTTCTCCCAGCAATCTTGATTCCAGCTGGTGCTTCTTCCAGCCCAGCATTTCTCATGATGTACTCTGCATATAAGTTAAATAAGCAGGGTGACAATATACAGCCTTGACGTACTCCTTTTCCTATTTGGAACCAGTCTGTTGTTCCATGTCCAGTTCTAGCTATTGCTTCCTGACCTGCATACAGGTTTCTCAAGAAGCAGGTCAGGTGGTCTGGTATTCCCATCTCTTTCAGAATTTTACACAGTTTATTGTGATCCACACAGTCAAAGCTTTGGCATAGTCAATAAAGCAGAAATGGATGTTTTTCTGGAACTCTCTTCATTTTTTGATGGTCCAGTGGATGTTGGCAATATGACCTCTGGTTCCTCTGCCTTTTCTAAAACCAGCTTGAACATCTGGAAGTTCAAGGTTCACATACTGCTGAAGCCTGGCTTGGAGAATTTTGAGCATTACTTCACTATCATGTGAGATGAGTGCAATTGTGTGGTAGTTTGAACATTCTTTGGCATTGCCTTTCTTCGGGATTGGAATGAAACTGATTTTTTTCCAGTCCTGTGGCCACTGCTGAGTTTTTTTTTTATTTGCTGGCATATGGAGTGCAGCACTGTCGTAGCATCATCTTTTAGGATTTGAAATAGCTCAACTGGAATTCCATTACCTCTACTAGCTCTGTTCATAATGATGCTTCCTAAGGCACACTTGACATCACATTCCAGGATGTTTGTCTCTAGGTGAGTGATCAAACAGAACCTTGTGCTCACAAACAGAAGTGTTTGTGAGCACAAGGACCCAGGAGAAAGGAGCAGTGACCGCAAAAGAGACTGACCCAGACTTGCCTATGAGTGTCCAGAAGTCTCTGGCAGATGCATGGGTCGGCAGTGGCCTGTTACAGAGTCGGGGGCACTGAGTGCAGCAGTGTGTGCATGGGACGTTTTGAAAGAGGTCAGCGTTATTGTCATTACCTCCACCATAGTTTGGCTCCAGGGAAATAACAGGCAGGGAACACAGCCCCACCCATCAACAGAAAGTTGAATTAAAGATTTACTGAGCATGGCCCCACCCTACTGAACAAGATCCAGTTTACCCCTCTGTCAGTCTCTCCCATCAGGAAGCTTCCATAAGTCGTTTATTCTTCTCAATCATAGAGAAGACAGACTGAAAACCACAATCACAGAAAACTAACCAGTCTGATCACATGGACCACAGCCTTGTCTAACTCAATTAAACTATGAGCCATGCCGTATAGGGCCACCCAAGACCAACGGGTCATGGGGGAGAGTTCTGACAAAATGTGCTCCACTGGGGAAGGGAATGGCAAACTACTTCAGTATTCTTGCCTTGAGAACCCCATGAACAGTATGAAAAGCCAAAAAGATAGGACACTGAAAGATGAACTCCCCAGGTCAGTAGATGCCCAATTTGTGACTGGAGATGAGTGGAGAAATAACTCCAGAAAGAATGTAGATTCAGAGCCAAACAAAAACAACACCCAGTTGTGGATGTGACTGGTGACGGAAGTAAAGTGCAATGCTGTAAAAAGCAATATTGCATAGGAATGTTAGGACTAACCTGGAATGTTAGGACTGTGAATCAAGGTAAATTGGAAGTGGTCAAACAGGAGATGGCAAGAGTGAACATCTACATTTTAGGGATCAGCAAACTAAAATGGACAGGAATGGGTGAATTTAATTCAGATGACCATTATATCTACTACTGTGGGCAAGAATCCCTTAGAAGAAATGGAGTAGCCCTCATAGTCAACAAAAGAGTCCAAAATGCAGTACTTGGATGCAGTCTCAAAAACAACAGGATGATCTCTGTTTGTTTCCAAGGCAAGCCATTCAACATCACAGTAATGGAAGTCTATGCCCCGACCAGTAATGCTGAAGAAGTTGAAGTTGAACAGTGCTATGAAGACCTACAAGACCTTCTAGAACTAACACCCCAAAAGAGATGTTCTTTTCATTATAGGAGACTGGACTGCAAAAGTAGGAAGTCAAGAAATACCTGGAGTAACAGGAAAATTTGGCCTTGGAGTACAAAATGAAGCAGGGCAAACACTAATAGAATTTTGCCAAGTGAACGCACTGGTCATAGCTAACACCCTTTTCCAACAACACAAGAGAAGATTCTACACATGGACATCACCAGATGGTCAATACTAAAATCAGATTGATTATATTCTTTGCAGCCAAAGATGGAGTCAGCAAAAACAAGACTGGGAGCTGACTGTGGCTCAGATCATGAACTCCTTATTGCCAAATTCAGACTGAAATTGAAACAAGTAGGGAAAACCATTGGACCATTCAGGTATGACCTAAATCAAATCCTTTACGTTTATACAGTGGAAGTAACAAATAGATTCAAGGAATTAGATCTGATAGACAGAGTGCCTGGAGAACTATGGATGGAGGTTCGTGACATTGTACAGGAGGCAGGGATCAAAACCATCCCCAAGAAAAAGAGGTGCAAAAAGGAAAAATGGTTGTCTGAGAAGGCCTTACAAATAGCTGTGAAAAGAAGAGAGTCTAAAGGCAAAGGAGAAAAAGAAAGATATATCCATTTGAACGCACAGTTCCAAAGAATAGCAAGGAGAGATAAGAAAGCCTTCCTCAGTGATCAATGCAAAGAAATAGAGGAAAACAATAGAATGAGAAAGACTAGAGATGTCTTCAAGAAAATGTGAGATACCAAGGGAAGATTTCATGCAAAGATGGGCACAATAAAGGACAGAAATGGTATGGACCTAACAGAAGCAGAAGATATTAATAAGAGGTGGCAAGAATACACAGAAGAACTGTACAAAAAAGGTCTTCATGACCCAGATAATCACAATGGTGTGATCAGTCACCTAGAGCCAGACATCCTGGAATGTGAAATCAAGTGGTCTATGTAGTACATGGGATCCCAAAAGAGTCAGACATGACTAAGTGAATAAACAACAGCATGCATGTAGAATTAGTAAGATGAAGAAAACTGGTAATACCAGTAATGAAAAGGATGTAAAGCAACTGGAACTCATGGATTCTATTTGTAGAAGCATCAAGTACTCAGTTACTTTGGAAAGTTGTTCAACTTTATCTAGAATAATTGAAAGAATACATGTCTGAAGACTCTACCATGTTACTTGTAAAAGTGTACCCAAAAGAAATGGTACACATAGGTTCCAAGAAACGTATTCAAGAATATTTACATCTGCACCATCTCTTATAGTTACATAATGGGAACAACACAGATACACATCAGGAATAAATGTATTGTGTTATGATCTTACTGTGGAGTATGATACATCAATGAAAACAAATGTGTCCTCATATGAATCACTCCACAGCCACATGGATGAATATTGAGCAAAATAAACCAGACCGAAAAAAAAGTACATGTGATTTTATTCCATTAGTTTAGAGTTCAAAAACACAGAAAACTGATCTTGTACTGTTTCATGATGCTTACCCATGTGAACATGCTAAAAATAAAATCAAGAAAGTGATTGGTGTAATAGGAAATATACTGATCACATTTCTAGGTGATCAGTATATCACCTAGATTTCCATTCTAAGGAATGGTTGTTAAGGCTTCTACAGACTCACAGATATGGAAAGCAGGGAGGGGCAATATAGGGGTGTGTGTTCGTCAGTCTGTCATGTCCAGCTCTTTGTGATCCCTTGGACTGTAGCTTGCCAGGCTCCTCTGTCCATGGGATTTCCCAGGCAAGAATACTGGAGTGGGTTGCCATTTCCTTTTCCAAATATCGGGGTAAAGGAAATTAAAAACAGGTTGTTATGAGATTATATGAAATCACATATATGAAACTTTGGAAAATTATAAAGCATTATGGAATCTAAAGAATTTTTCATTCAATGAAAAAAACTAAATAAAATGTTTTACTATAAAAGGAAAGAAGGAAATTAGGACTTCTAATGTTCTAGCAATGTTTTATATGGCTTGGCCTAAGTAAAAGTTACAAAAGTACTTTCTTAATAGTGACTTATTAAAATGTTCTTTATCAATTATGTTGTATGTGTTTTTTTCTAAGTGTGTGATTTCACAATTTAAAAAAATACTAGAAAGTGAAAGAAAATATCATAGCTCTATTGAAGAAAAGATGAGTAAGTTTTAACAGTGAAAGTTAAACAAGAAATCTGAGCATAAGTTAGTAAGGAACAGATACAAAGTTTACATTTTAACACCAAATGTAAAGAAACCATTTCCTATAGAAAGTATAATCCTTCTTAGACTCTTAATTGGCTCCTGAACGAGAGGACTAAGAACAGAATCATTACATCTTACGTCAGATGACAGTCTCTATCTGTACATTGGCATGATTTCCAGCCAACGAGTAGAAGTATATACAAGATATATGATATTGTGAGATGACTCAGAGACCAGTCATAGTTAAGATTAGTGAATTAGGAAAGAATTCCTTATTTCCTATAGCTGAGATGATTTTAAAGTGACTTAATAATGTTCAAACATAAATTGCACTATGAAGGAAGCAGGGAAAATGCACAAATAGTAAATGTTGTTAGATCTCTGAGTTTCTGTGTGCCTGTGAAGGTTGTAGAATCAAGTCCTCCATTTGTCCTTAAAAACTGCCCAGTATCCCTTTTGAGGGATTGGAATTAGGTCAGACAGTTTCCTGAGGATCTGTTCAACTGATTACAACCTATAGGTCTGTGATAAAGACTATATGTGCAGGCAATGAAATTTTATTCAGTACTTTTAAAAAGGAGATCCTGCCATTTGCAACAATAAAATATAATATTAAGTGAGTTAAGTCTGATAAAGATAATTATCATATGGTATCACTTATATATAGAATTCAAAATAGTCAACTTTATAGACATAGAGAGTTGAATGGTGGTTGTCAGGAGCTAGAAAGAGTGGGACACCAGAAGGTGTTGACCAAAAGCTATAAAGTTTCAGTTAAGCAAGATAAATAAGTCCTATGGATCTACTTACAGCAGAGTTCTCACTGATAACTCTACTACGTAGAATATTTTTAAATTTGCTGAAAGAGTGGATGTTATGTTTATAGTTCTTATTTAAAAAATAACAACAATAAAAGAGAGGTCAAGAAGAAACTTTTTTAGGAGATGCATAAGTTCGTAGTCTACATTGTAATAATGGTTCATGGATGTATACTTACCTCAAACTCATCAAATAGTATGTGTTAAATGTGTACACCTTTTTGTGTGTCAAAAAGAGAGAGACTGAAGTGTTACAAGAACTTTAATCAAGCAATAAGGCTCAAATTATTTTGAAGGATATCTCTTTCAAAACTCCCCAATTTGTCATCACCCCAAAATGGTTGTATTCACTGAGCATTCTTTCTGAAACTTGTCAGAATAGAAGCAAATTTAACATTTACACATACATTGGGAGCAATGACTCCTTGTGGAAAACTATCAACCTCAAAATTGCTATTGTGAAAGAAAACACAAGAGTACAAGAAAATCCTGCTGGTGAGTGAGGATAAGGCTGCAGGTCAGTGGCTAATGTCAGGTGGCAGCTCCACAGTCCTGAGAAGGTGTTCTTGGTTGGCTGGACCTCTCAGAGCTTTCAGAGCTCTTAGCCAGGACTCCTACAAGAATCCTCAGGGCCATGCTGGACTGAATTAGGCACCCTGGGAGACCTGCAATCTTATTAGTGAATTTCCTTTTCTAGACTTCTATCAGAATTCCTGGTAGAGTTTAGGCTCAATCTCACATAGGTACATAAAGGATTGGGGATTAAACCTAAGACCCTCATCTGAAATATGAGAGAAGTCAAGACTCCAACACCCAGAGTTAGTACCAGTCTCTGCACTGTGAGGTCCCGTTCCCTTGCATTAAAGGTTTTCAATCATAAAAAGTGATTCACAGGTTCATTGCTGATCCCAGATGCTCTGAGTAGTGTGTGTCATCACATGAAATCTGTACTTAAGGAAGAAAGAACCTCTATTATTTCTTTGATTATTATGTTCCAATTACTGCTGGAACAGATTACCACAAAATTGGCACTTTAAACATCAGAGATTTATTCTCCTAAAGTTCTGTAGGCCAGAAGTGTGAAATCAGACTCAGCTCAAATCAAGGTGTCATGAGAGCTGATTCATTTTGGAGGTTCTAGGGAAAAGTCTATTTCCTCATCCTTCTAGCTTCCAGACACTGCCTGGATTCCTTGGCTCCTAATCCTTTCCTTGCAGCACCCCAACCTCTTGCTTCTGACTCCTACTTCTGTAGTCAAATCTCCCTCTGCCTTTGTCTTACAAGGATATTTGGTGATGTATTTAGGTCCCACTATGATAAGCAAAGGTAACCTCCCCACTGCAAAATAATTAATTACATCAGAAAATCACTTTTTAATACAAGGTAACATTTGCAAATTCCAGAGATTAGGACTTGGTTGTCTTTGGAGGCCGTTATTTAGCTCACCACACTTGGTTTCTTAATCCAGAGAGTGTTTACCTAGGTGGGCCCCCGGCATGCATGGGATTCCCTCCCCTGCCTGCTCATGGAGTTGTCCAGAGAGAGAGAGAGAGAGAGAGGTGGTAGATATGAAAAATAGATAATACAGATAAGATAGATAAATAGATAGGTAGAGACATACATACACATATACACATGTATATATAAAATATATATTATATGTGTGCAAATAGGGAAGAGTTTCCTTTTTCAAAAAACAAAATTCTTAATGTTTAAAGATCATAAAGGTTTTCTCTCCTTCACCTAATCCTTCCTCATCCTAGTTCACCCCAACGTACTTGCTGACAGACTGTCAGAGACTGCTGTTTATAATGGACAACCATTTTCCATAACCATGTGTATTCAGAAATCATTATTTTTATGTAGTACCTTGGTGGGGGTTATCCCTTCTTAGGTGATAATGTAATGCTTTGTTTCCTTTTCCTGCATTTCAATGATCAATTCCTCTGAACTGAGTGGAATTTTTGAATGAAAAAAGTTCTTATTTTGAAGAAATAAAATCCACGAACCCTGCTGGTGTCTTTGTCCCCGTGTTGCGACGTGCCATTTCATTCAGATTGCACTTTTGGCCCAGTCCTTAATTGTTGTAGAACTAACTTGTCCCTTGAGAAAATGATGGCCATGTCCTGCTACTGGGGTTTGTGTGTTCTAAACCTGAATCCAATGATTCTTCTCATAAAGCTCCCACCCCCTGGTCAGAATTGCTTAGCATTATGGCTAGCAACATGTGCTACCAGTTATTACTCAAGTAGGTGAGTTGCTTACCTCTTTCTCGTAATTAATTTCCTCCTGGGCTAAGGTTTTGATTCCCAGACATGGAAATTCTATATCTGAAATCTAGAATCGATAGACAGATACCATTATTCTTGGTTATATGTCCACGCTTGTCATCACACCTGAGATTCCCCTGACTGCCTACTTTGTCTCTAAGACATATTCAACTTCTGGGTCTTGGAAATCTACAAACTGGCCCACCTTGTCACTTCCTGAGGCCTGCTAATTCTGTAGCTCACAGTGGGTTATCAACCAAGACTTCTTTTCTTTCAACACTAGGTCCTCAATTTTTATTAAATAGAAGGAATGTAAGCTCTGTGCTTTGGGCACTAAGGCTTTCTGCCTCATTGGGAAAGGGCTGTGTCTGGATTTGACTTTGTGTGGAATCAGGAATAGGGCCATGGTGGCAGACCAGAGGCTGGGCAAGGAGGAGATCTGGGGCAGAGGGAGACATATGCTGAAGGAAACAAGTGTGGGATCTGCCAGAATGAGCACAGGATAAAGGTCAGGACCTTCGTGTTCATTTCAACCACTAACAGTGAGGACTGATAAATACTAATGGAAAATGACCCTCTGTTTTGGCCAGCTAGTCTGTTCATTGTCTACGATTAATCCATTATATATAAACGTTGTGTAGGAGAAAGTATTTTCTTTCTCTTCGGTATTTTCTTTCATAATTTTCCCACAAATCTTGAAAATGGAACCAATATCCAAAATTTTTACTGAATGCAAGCTCATACTACTTGCCTCAAGACAGGCCAATAAATTGAGAAAAGTTGTTGGGGCAAGGAATAGTGACTTTATTGGAAAGCCCATGGACCAAGAAGATGGTGGACTAGTGTCCCAAAAAAGTCTTAACCATGTGAGAATTCAGGATTCTGTTATACCAAAAAGGGAAATGTTATTATTGGTTGTTTCATGCTTCTTGGTCTCAGAATCCTTTGTTCTTGCAATAGTAGGTCAGGTTATAATGTTTCTGTAATCCTCCAACATGACAGAGTGTTATTCTCTGTTCTGCAACTTTTTGTCTCTCTATAAATGGAAAAGGGACCTTTAAAGATCAAAACCTTGAGTTGGTTCTGGTCAGAATCTTGAGCCTGCATATTTCAGGCTTTGGGCAGTGTTTTACCTAGTAGCAAAAATAATAGAATATAAAGATTAAAGTAAAAGAAACCAATCCAACATAGGGACAAATTGCTTCTTCCCTATTACAATATCATGAAAGCATGCACTGCAGGGTGAGTCCTGAATTCTTTCATCTCACTTGGTTCTGTAAGTGCACCAGGAAGCATAACTATTTCTCTTCTCCAGCTTATAGAGGTGTAAGGGTTATGGTAATATTTGTTAACTGTGAATTGCAGCACTGATGAGTCGCCACTAAGAAAAGGGATATTGGAGGGATTTCTCAAGCTTGGTCATGACCTAATGATGCAGTGATGCTGGAAGTCAGGCCCCCAGAAATTGGGTTCACAGAAGTTTAGCATTCTAGGAAACCCTGTACTATCTACACTACTATTGCTAAGGAAGACTGTCTCCCCAAGTCTTCATGTAGCTGGCACTACGCCAGGAGCATGGTGAGGACACAGGAGATGAGAATGTGAAAATTAATAAGGACAGGGAGGCCTGGCGTGCTGCAGTTCATGGGGTCCCAAAGAATCGGACACAACTGAGCGACGGAACTGAACTGAACTGAACTGCAGAGGAATAATTGAATCAGAGGTCTGCATTTAAAGAATCAGTTAGGGGAAAACTGTAAAATTTCAACATCATTTTTTTTTACAAAGAACCTTGTGTGGTTCTTTATCAAGCAAAATAGACTTTTAAATCATTTTTGTCTGTGAAACTGGCTGTAAAGATTTTTAGTAACATAATCTTCCAATAAGGAAATCAGTTCAGTTGCTCAGTCATGTCCAACTATTTGAGATCCCATGGACTGTAGCACACCAGGCTTCCCTGTCTAACACTAACTCCCAGAGCTTGCTCAAACTCATGTCCATCAAGTCAGTTATGCCATCCAACCATCTCATAATCTGTCATCCCCTTTTCCTCCTGCCTTCAATCTTGCCCAGCATCAGGGTCTTTTCAAATGAGTCAGTTCTTCACATCAGATGGCCAAAGTATTGGAGCCTGAGCTTTAACATCAGTCCTTCCAATAAATATGCAAGGATTGAAAGAGAAAATAATTCAATTACAAATGAAAGGTGAAGTCATGGAAAGATGAACTGTTTCATCTTTAAAACAGGTGTTTAAAAGTAAAGTAAGAGTTTAATTTATTATTCTCTTAGTAACCTCAATTTCAGAGCTATAAAACATAACTAGTGAGCCATTAAAAACTCAAGAGAGTTGAAATAAAATTGAAATAAAATTCATATCCACATCTACATAATAAAAGGCAGTTGAAACAGTTCAAAAGTAAATAATTTGGAATATACAAATTGATAAATATTAATAATCTTAGAATACAAAAAAATCAAACAAATCATGAAGAAAAAGCCATCAAAAACCATCAACTGAATGAATGAGCAAAGATTACAAACAAAAATTACCAGGAAGGAAAACACTGATGACTAGTGAAGACGATGAAGATAATGGAAAATTGCTCAAAGCCAATAGTAATCACAGAAATAGGGGCAGAGGTATCCATTTGAGATATTGGTTTCATTTCCATTTTCTCCATAATCTCATTTTATAAGAGTACATGCATGATTGTGCAAAAATATCAGGAAATTTTATACACACACACATGCACATGTGTTTGTGTGTGTTCAACATATGTGAATTGAGAACTTCCAGATGTGCAAGCTGGATTTGGTAAAGACAGAGGAACCAGAGATCAAATTGCCAACATCCATTGGAGTCATAGAAAAAAACAGAGAATTCATTATTTTGGGGGGCTCCAAAATCACTGCAGATGGTGATTGCAGCCATGAAATTAAAAGACACTTACTCTTTGGAAGAAAAGTTATGACCAACCTAGATAGCATATTGAAAAGCAGAGACATTACTTTGCCAACAAAGGTCCTTCTAGTCAAGATTATGGTTTTTCCAGTGGTCATGTATGGATGTGAGAGTTGGACTGTGAAGAAGGCTGAGCGCCAAAGAATTGATGCTTTTGAACTGTGGTGTTGGAGAAGACTCTTGAGAGTCCCTTGGACTGCAAGGAGATCCAACCAGTCCATTCTAAAGGAGATCATCCCTAGGTGTTCTTTGGAAGGAATGATGCTAAAGTTGAAACTCCAATACTTTGGCCATCTCATGTGAAGAGTTGACTCACTGGAAAAGACTCTGATGCTGGGAGGGATTGGGGGCAGGAGGAGAAGGGGATGACAGAGGATGAGATGGCTGGATGGCATCACTGACTCGTTGGACGTGAGTTTGAGTGATCTCTGGGAGGTGGTGATGGACAGGGAGGCCTGGCATGCTGTGATTCATGGGGTCACAAAGAGTCGGACATGACTGAGTGACTGAACTGAACTGAATTGAACTGAAGCAAGAGAATAACAGAAAACATCTACTTCTGCTTTATTGATTACACCAAAGCCTTTGACTGTGTGGATCACAACAAACTTTGGAAAATTCTTCAAGACGTGGAAATACCAGACCACCTTAACTGCCTCCTGAGAAACCTATATGCAAGTCAAGAATCAAGAGTTAGAATCGGACATGGAACAACAGACTGGTTCAAAATTGGGAAAGGAGTATGTCAAGGCTGTATATCGCCACTCTGCTTATTTAATTTCTGTGACAAGTACATCATGCAAAATGCTGGGCTGGATGAAGCACAAGCTGGAGTCAAGATTGCCAGGAGAAATATCAAAAGCCTCAGATATGCAGACAACACCACCCCTATGACAGAAAGCAGAGAGGAACTAAAGAACTTCCTGATGAATGTGAAAGAGGAGAGTGAAAAACTCAACATTCAAAAACCCAAGATCATGGCATCTGGTCCCATCATGTCATGGCAAACAGAAACAATGGAAACAGTGACTTACTTTATTTTCTTGGCCTCCAAAATCACTGAGGTGACTGTAGCCATGAAATTAAAAGACACTTGCTCCTTGGAAGAAAAGCTATGACAAACTTAGAAAGTGAAAGTGAAAGTCCCTCAGTCGTGTCCGACTCTTTGCAACCCCATGGACTGTATAGCCCATGGAATTCTCCAGGCCAGAATACTGGAGTGGATAGCCTTTCCCTTCTCCATGGGATCTTGACAAACCTAGACAGCATATTAAAAAGCAGAGACATTACTTTGCTGACAAAGGTCTGTACAGTCAAAACTATGGTTTCTCCAGTAATCATGTACAGATGTTAAAGTTGGATCATGGAGAAGGCTCAGCACCAAAGAATTGGTGTTTTCAAACTGTGGTGCTGGAGAAGACTCTTGAAAGTCTGCTGGACAGCAAGGAGCTCAACCCAGTCAGTCCTGAAGGAAATCAACCCTGAATATTCATTGAAAGGACTGATGTTGAAGCTGAAGCTCCAATACTTTGGCCACCTGATGAGAGGAGATGACTCATTGGGAAAGACTCTGATGCTGGGAAAGATTGAGGGCAGGAGGAGAAGGGGATGACAGAGGATGAGATGGTTGGATGGCATTACTGACTCAATAGACATGAGTTCGAGTAAACTTTGGGAGACGGAGAAAGACAGGGAAGACTGGCATTCTGCAGTCTACTGCTGCTGCTGCTGCTAAGTCACTTCAGTCATGTCCGACTCTGTGCGACCCCATAGATGGCAGCCCACCAGGCTCCCCTATCCCCAGGATTCTCCAGGCAAGAACATTGGAGTGGGTTGCCATTTCCTTCTCCAATGCATGAAAGTGAAAAATGAAAGTGAAGTCGCTCAGTCGTGTCCGACCCTCAGCGACCCCATGGACTGCAGCCTACCAGACTCCTCCATCCATGGGATTTTCCAGGCAAGAGTACTGGAGTGGGTTGCCATTGCCTTCTCCTGCTGCAGTCTGTGGAGTGGCAAAAAGTCAGACATGCCCAAGCAACTGAACAACAAAAATAAATATATGTACATTTTCACAGAGAGAGAGTTTTAGGAATTGAAGGAGCTGGTTCATGTGACTATAATGGTTTGCTGAGTCCAAAATCTGATCAAGTAGTCATCAGGCTGGAAACACAGGAAATTTTACAGTTTAAGTAAAAAGGCAATATGCTGACAGAATTAATTCTTGCTCAGGGGAGGTCCGGAGAAAGCAATGGCAACCCACTCCAGTACTTTTGCTTGGAAAATCCCATGGATGGAGAAGCCTGGTAGGCTGCAGTCCATGGGGTCGCTAAGAGTCAGACATGACTGAGCGACTTCACTTTTGCTTTTCACTTTCATGCATTGGAGAAGGAAATGGCAACCCACTCCAGTATTCTCGCCTGGAGAATCCCAGAGACGGCAGAGCCTGGTGGGCTGCCATCTATGGGGTCACACAGAATCGGACATGACTGAAGCGACTTAGTAGCAGCAGCAGCAGCAGCAGGGGAGGTCAGTCTTTATTCTATTAAGGCCATTAACTGATTGCAGGAGGCTTTACTTAAAGTCCATGGATTGAAATATGAATCTCATCCTAAACATCCACAGAAACATGCACAATAATGTTTGACCCAATACAAATAACTGAGCACTGCAGCCCAGCCGAGTCAACACATAAAATTAACCATCACACTTGAGGACTAAGACTGGTTCGGATGTAAGCTAACTTTCTAACGTATATACTCTCTCTGTTTCTAATTAAAACAGCATTGAAGAAAGTACCCAACAATCAAGACCGCCCTTTCTTGTGACAGGCTCCAGAGCAAGTTGCTTATCATGATTCGCCACAACCACCTCACAATCTCCTTGTCCAAAACTGAACTCATACTGTATCATTCCCACCCTCTAAAGCCCTGCTTCTTCCTATTGCCTCAACACCCTGCACCACTCATCAAGAACTAAACCTGGGGAATCACTCCTCTCCGTATCTGCTGTGTTAGTTCAGACCCTCACCTGGATCTCTGAGTCTGGTCATGGCCGGCCCCAAATCCCTCCTCATTGCTCAATAGATAACTCATCTTACCCTTGTTTAAGCCCATCAATAGCTAAAGCCCATCCATGTTAAAAATGACTTTACCAATAATGGCCCCTAGGAGCATATCTACCATAGAGCTTCAATGCCTCACACTGATGTGTACACAAAAATAGATACTGTGGCCCCAAGAAAAGTCACTGTGTTTCACATCCCTAAGAACTGCATCACGTATTGATAGATCCTTCTTTCTGGAATATCTACCTTGAATCCCATGTGCAATGTGACTCCAACAGAGCAGAAAGGGCATTAAGTGCAGGACTTGTGAACCCAGGCCTTAGCACAGGTTTTACTGATCTGGATTCTTAGACTCTTTAATCAATAGAAATTGTTAAGAGGCCAGATGAGAAATTCTGGCAAGGCTTTACTGGGACTCAGGCTGTAGCATGAGGGAAACAAAACAAGTAACAGGTGCCCTTGCTTGCTCTCCAAGGAGGAGCAAGCTGATTCCTTATATGCAGTGATGTAGGGGCAAGTCCAGGGGTCAGGCAGAGGAGGTGAGTTAGGAGTTCTGCCCACTTCTTTGGTGGTGCTGTGTTCAGGGTACATGTGCAGTACCCTGCTTTTGCATGGCATCACCTCAGAAATGCAGTTGGGTTTTTGGTCTTTTTTTTATTTTATTGTTCACAATTTTCCCCATCTGGGCATGCATGAAGCTGCTTTTAATTCATTATAGTTTCTTTGCATTCTTGAGGAGACATTTATCCAGCACTGCAGCAAAGTCCCAGGTCCCAGCCTGTCTTACAGGGAGTAGGACATGTTGGGCAATTAGTCAAGATGGACTGAACTAACAATTCCTTTCAATTTCCCCTTCCTGTAGCATTTTAAAAATGAATACATTTATGAATCAATAGAGATATTAATGTTATGGTGGTAATCATATTGCAATAAATAAATGTATCAAACCAACATGCTGTGCAGGAGAAGGCAATGGCACCCCACTCCAGTACTCTTGCCTGGAGAATCCCATGGATGGAGGAGCCTGGTGGGCTGCAGTCCATGGGGTCACTAAGAGTCAGACATGACTGAGCGACTTCACTTTCACTTTTCACTTTCATGCATTGGAGAAGGAAATGGCAACCCACTCCAGTATTCTTGCCTGAAGAATCCCAGGGACGGCAGAGTCTGGTGGGCTGCCGTCTATGGGGTCGCACAGAGTCAGACACAACTGAAGCAACTTAGCAGTAGCAAACTTACAAAATGGCATATATCAACTATATTTCAATTTTTTAAAAAAGTATTATTTACAGTGAAAATATTTAACATGACTAATCTAAACCTCAGTCAGTTTGATAAGCTTTTCAGCCTTAGTGACAAAAAGAAGATGTGAAAGCATAAAAAAAAAAAAGATTTTGTAAAATAAAAACATAATACTAAATCGGTTAAGCTTTCTGTGGTTCTCTGTATTTCTTTCCTAAAGTTCTTTTACTTTGTAATCATGAAAATTGTTTATGTATAATAGCATGAGTTATGCTAAATACAATAGGTGGGACTTCCCTCATAGCTCAGTCAATAAAAAATCTGACTGCAATGCAGGAGACATGGGTTCAATTCCTAGGTTGGGAAGATACCCTGGAGAAGGAAATGGCAACCCACTCCAGTATTCTTGCCTGGAGAATCCCATGGACAGAGAAGCCTGGCAGGCTACAGTCCATGGGGTCACAAGAGTCGGACATGACTTAGTGACTAAACCACCACCGAGGATTCATGTCTTCAAGGATATTTCATCAATGGTACAGGAAAGAAATGTACTGTTGAACCAAAACAGACTAAAACATAGCTAAAAAATAACCAATCTTTCTGTCCTTTAACAAATATGAACAGCAGATAGAAAAGATGTTTCTTGAAATCATGCCTGCCTCCTCTGCTCATTCTTTGGTTAAGCTGATGTGTAGGATGAAGACTGTTTACTATCCTTGACCTAGAGGTATACTTATGGTCTATGAGACTAGAAAATTCTTACAAATTCATGAGGAGGATGAGGAAAAAGAAAAAAAAACTACATTTATTGAAAGCATGCTGCTGCTGCTAAGTCACTTCAGTCGTGTCCGACTCTGTGCAACCCCATAGATGGCAGCCCACCAGGCTCCCCAATCCCTGGGATTCTCCAGGCAAGAACACTGGAGTGGGTTGCATGCTATGTACCATAAATGATTTTAAGTTCAGGAAAGGTAACTTTCCCAAGGTCACAAGACTATTATTTAGCAAAGACGAGATCACTTTTTAGCTGATTGTGGTAACTAAAGAGTTTTCCAGGTGATGGTATTGGTAAAGAATCTACCTGCCAGTGCAGGAGACAAGGGACACAGGTTCAATCCCTGAGTTGGGAAGATCCCCTGGCACCCCACTCCAGTATTCTTGCCTGGAAAATTCCATGGGCACAGTAGCCTGGTGAGCTATAATCAATAGGACCGAAAGATTAGGGCACAGCTGAGCATCCCCACCAATGGTAACCAAAACTGTTTTAGGCACACTTAGTAAAGGCTTCATTTAGAATCTCTCTGCATCTTCTCCATTGTTGATTAAACTAAAGACTTTTCCAGATTCATACTGATGTATAGAGCAACAATTTCATCACGCTAGAAATCATTGCCAATTCAATTTTCCTACATCTTTACAATAATTATGTCACATTCTTTTTCCCAACTACCTCTAATGTCCTATTTTATAGGAAAAAGTGTAAGTTTTGTAAAATTACTCTAGTCAAATTTTTCAGTTCTCAACTTAGTACAAATTCTTACTCCAGCCTGCCCAGTCTTTGTATCATCCTGCCCTTAATAAAGCTCATTGATTTTATCTCTCTCTGACAGAGTTAGAACTAAATTCCAATACAATTTCTAGCATATTTTACACATGTATGGTTTCTGTATAGATCTCACTTTATTTTTTTTAACTCCTTTCAATGGCACAAATAAATCATGACCTAGAAAAATAATTGCTAAAAAATTACCTAGATATTAAAGGTATCTTTCAGAAGTCACACATTTTTTGTTGTTGTTAATTGTATTAAATGTCCTTATATATACACATTTTAAAATATACACATGTATAAGACTACATCCATCTGGTAATAAAACTAGATAGAATAAATAAAACTCTAAAAATTGTCATATCAATTCACTTTCCTGAGAAGAATGTAATCCCTAGATAAATTCTGAATGGCTGTGTGGCTCTAGGAAAGAGCTGTCAAATATTGCAGAGAATATTATATTTTTAAAGTAATTTAGAGTCATTTTTGTTAGTTAACATGAATTATATCACCATGAGTATAATTTTTTATTGCAGAATTTTCTTATGAGATTTCAGTTTTATTTCATTTTACCCTGGTAATAATTTCAGTACTTTAACACAGAAGTGATAAAGAATTGGCAAGATAACAGGGTAAAACTTAACTTCTCCCTTCCTAACACACTCAATGTCTCTCTAGATTTTAGCTAACTTTGTTTAGTGTAAACTTATCTCTTAACTAATTTGGGATTCAGGAACAGCCTGGATCAGTGTCCAAAAGAGACATATCAAGGTGGCAAAGATGAAACTGCAGGCTTTTAACCACTTTGGTGGTGTTCAGGGAAAATTAGAGGGAAAAAAAATGATTCTTATCTACTGAATGCTTGTGTCCTCCAGAAAATTAATATTTTGAGCCCTAATCCCCAGAGGATAGTTTGTGGAGGTGGGGCTTTGGAAGATGATTAGGTCATGATGGGAGAGCCCCCTTGATGAGACCGGTGCTTTCATAAAACGAGGAGCTCCCTCACTCTTTCTGTACGTGAGGACACAGTGAGGAGGTGGATGTCCGCACTCCAGAACAGTGAGGAGAGTGGTTCAGAACCAGGGTGGCTCAGAGAATGGCACATGTTCAAAGGAGACTGGCTGGGCTGGGAATACTGGCTTACTGAGAGCAAAATATCAGCCAAGGGACTCACTCATGCCGGGCCTTTGGTGAGCTGCATTCTCCACCATCTTCTGATAGGATGTCAGTGGTAGTTTTGGTGGTGTCAGGGTCTCCAACTATCCTGCCTTGGAGCATTCCTAGCTTCTCTAATTCAGTGATGGGCTGAACGCAGACTCCACTGGTGCAGACTGAGAATGAAACTCGGTTGGACAGTTGGAGACACGCTGAGAGAAACGATGGTCAGAATTGTCCCTGGGGCTATGCCTAGAGAATCCTTCTTGTCTCTGTTTCCTGAGGCTGCTATAACAAATTGCCACAAACTTAATGGTGAAACCTATACAACACATATTTATTATACTACATTTTTGTGGATGAGGACTCAAACAGGGAATAAAACCAAAGTGTCAACAGGCCTGTGTATCTTCTCGGGATGCTAGAGAATCCATTTCTTTGCCAACTTCCACTGCCAGAGGATATCTGCATGCCTTGGTTTATGGACGTTTCCTTTGCCTTCAGAGCCAGCAAGAGTGCACCTCCCTAATTATTTCTTCACAGTCACATCTTCCACTGCCCACACCCAGGAAGCAAACATTCCCTTTTGTGAAGTTTCCTTGTGATCATATTTAGGGCCCACTCAGTTTATCCAGGATCACCTCCCCATCTCAAGGCCCTTAACTGAATCACATTTGCAGAGGCCATTTTATCCAGAAAGATATTATATTGACATGGTCCAAGGATTTGGACATGAATGTCTTTGGGGGCCATTACTCTGCCTACCATGCTTCCCAAATGAGTAAGACTTCAACTTGCTAAAACTCTGATTTCAGTAAGAAACTAAAAGACAATTCATCAAAAATCTGTTCATGTGTATCTGCAGGGCAGCAATGGAGATACAGACAAAGAACAGATTTCTGGACACAGGGTCGAAAGGAGAGGGTGGGATGAATTGAGAGAGTAGCACTGACATTATTTACACTTCCATGTGTGTAAAATACATTTCTAGTGGAAGCTGGTACATTGTAACAACCTAGACGGATGGGATGGGAGTGGGAGGTGGGAAGGAGTTTCAAGAGAGAGGGGACATATGAATATCTATGGCTGATTCATGTTGATATATGGCAGAAACCAACACAATAATGTAAAGCAATTATTCTCCAATTAAAAATAAATAAATTTAAATTTTAAAATGTCCACCTGCTAAGGGACTGGGAGAAAAAAATGCAATGTGTCCCCAGAAAGAAAAGAAGGGGACAGGGCTGAATGTGTCCAGACCTCAAATCTACAAGGAGATGGTGAGAGCTTCATCTCTGTGGGCATTCATAGCATTGTCCTTTCTTTTCATTGAGAACAAGATGTCATGTGCACTTGAACAGTAGAAACATTTTTTGCTGGGAAAGAGAAAAAAGAGGGTAAAAGTTGTCACAGAGGAATCCGCCTTAGCAGAGAAATGGCCTCCTCTTTTTTCTGATCACCCAAAGTCCTTGGCGTTGGCTGCAGAAAACAACTAGCAAATAAGAACACAGTCTCAGAGGTCAGGTATCATTATACTCACTTCCCTCAGTTTGGATGCCAAATGCTGTCTTTAAGGAAGCATTTTATATCATGTGACCTGGTTCACCTGGATGTCAGGTTTACTCTTTGACATTTGGCATTCATGGCAAAAATTATTTATTGACCTCCTTTAGTAAATTATCTGCCTGCAATGTGGAAGACCCGAGTTCGATTCCTGGGTTGGAAAGATCCCCTGGAGAAGAGAATGGCAACCCACTCCAGTACTCTTTTCTGGAGAATCCCCATGGACAGAGGAACCTAGGGGGGCTACAGTCCATGGGGTCATAAAGAGTCAGACAACTGAGTGACTAACACTTTCACTTTTACACACACTTCAGTGGGATGCTAGGGATTTTATACATTTATATATACATATATATATATATATATATATAAACATTTTCTACATAGGTTTCAAAAACATTTCATTAGGTCCTTTCAACTTATTGAGAGAGATATAACTGAAATGGAATTGCTGAATCATATGGTAGCTTAATTTTTAATAATTTGAGGAGCCTCCATACTGTTTTCTCTAATGACTGTACCAATTTACGATCCCACCAACAGTGCATGAAGATTCCCTTTTCTCCACATCCGCACCAGCATTTGTTATGTTTTCTTTTTGGCCTGACCCCTTGAAGACAAGATGCTGCCACCCCTGTCAGTCACCCCTGCTGCCGCCCTTTGCCTCAGCAGAGGACCTCCAGTGCCAGGTGGCTAGGTGGTGCCAGAGCACTGGCAGCAGCAGAGGCTGAGGGGACTGATAAAAATTGTTTTGTCTTTTAGATGATGGCCATTCTAACAGGTGTGAGGTAATACTTCATTGTGATTTTGATTTGCATTTCCCTGACGGTTAGTGACACTGTAGGGCTCTACATCTTAACAAATGTTACCACCATTCATCTAGCCATGCAAGCCAGAGATCCATAACCTACTCCTGGTAGAGTTCAGCAGAAGTGACGCTATGTGACTTCTAGGTCGTTAAAGGTCATGAAACTTGACCTTTTCCACTAACTTACTGCACCTGGCCTGATCCGTCCTGGCTACCCTATGGCTGCCATGATATGAGGAAGCTCCAGCCACGAGGAAAGGTCACACATACATGATCAATAGTCCCATCAAATATGTAAGAGATCTCTTAATAGCCTTAGGTTAAAGACATTTTGGTTACCACCAGCCATTAGAGTTAAATAGCTAAAATGTCAGAGCAGAGATAGGCCATGACCGCTGTTTCCTTTCTGAATTCCTGACCCACTGAATACATAAACATAACAAAATTATTGCCGGTACATATTACCAAAGATTTAATCTGGATTATGAAGTGACTGCTGCTAAGTCACTTCAGTCGTTTCCGACTCTGTGTGACCCCATAGACGGCAGCCCACCAGGCTCCCCCGTCCCTGGGATTCTCCAGGCAAGAACACTGGAGTGGGTTGCCATTTCCTTTTCCAATTCAGGAAAGTGAAGAGTGAAAGTGAAGTCACTCAGTCGTGTCCGACTCTTAGCGACCCCATGGACTGCAGCCCACCAGGCTCCTCCGTCCATGGGATTCTCCTGGCAAGAGTATTGGAGTGGGGTGCCATTGCCTTCTCCACATAAATTGATTTTCCTCTCCCAAATTCACACTCCACATTGCTGTTAGAGTGGTAATTTAAAAATATAACTCTGATCATACATCTTCGTGCCCCAAACTCTGCAACGGATTCAATAACTCTTCAGATAAACAATTATGGTTATGGTGAGCTCCAAGGCTGGGCATGGAGTGACCCCCACCCCTTCTCCAATTCTCAGTCTCATTTCATATAATTAATCATTTTCTTCTCTGTTTCACTATTACATACTGTATTAGTTTGCTATGGCTACCATAAAACAATATCAGAGCCTATGTGGCTTAACAACTGAGATCCATTTTCTCATAATTCCACTGGCTGGAAGTCTGAGATCAAGGTGTGGGCAGGTTTGATTTCTTCTGAGGTCCAAAAGCCACAACCCATTCCAGAATCAACCATAAGTCCTCAATCTCCTATCAATATCACCTACATTATATATGGGTAAGACTCAAGTATGATTCATCCTGAGGCAAAAATTTTCTCCACCTCTGAACCCATGAAAACAGACAAGTTATTATGAGTTGTTGTATTAAAAAGTTGTATTAAAAAATACAATTGTGAAACAGGCATAGGATAGATATCCTAAAAAGGAGAGATCAAAAAGAAGAAAGGGATCAAATGTCCCTTGTAAGTCATGTCCCATTAGCTTTTTTTCTACTTTTTTTTTACTGAAGGATAATTGCTTTACAGAATGTTGTCGTTTTCTGCGAAACCTCAATATGAATAAGCCATGCTGCTGCTGCTGCTGCTGCTGCTAAGTCGCTTCAGTCGTGTCTGACTCTGTCCGACCCCAGAGACCGCAGCCCACCAGGCTCCCCTGTCCCTGGGATTCTCCAGGCAAGAACACCAGAGTGGGTTGCCATTTCCTTCTCCAGTGCATAAAAGTAAAAAGTGAAAGTGAAGATGCTCAGTCGTGTCCCACTCTTAGCAACCCCATGGACTGCAGCCCACCAGGCTCCTCCGTCCATGAGATTTTCCAGGCAAGAGTACTGGAGTGGGGTGCCATAAGCCATAGGTATACATATATCCCTGCCCTTTTGAACCTTCCTCCCATCTCCCTCCCCATCCCACTCCTCTAGATTGATACAGAGCCCATGTTTGAGTTTCCTGAGCCATACAGCAAATTCCCATTAGATATCTATTTTACATATGGTAATGTAAGTTTCCAGGGCATCCCACTCCAGTACTCTTGCCTGGAAAATCCCATGGACGGAGGAGGCCGGTAGGCTGCAGTCCATGTGGTCACGAAGAGTCAGACACGACTGAACGACTTCACTTTCCACTTTCATGCATTGGAGAAGCAAACGGCTACCCACTCCATTGTTCTTGCCTGGAGAATCTCAGGGATGGGGGAGCCTGGTGGGTTGCCATATATGGGGTCACATAGAGTCAGACACGACTGAAGCGACTTAGCAGCAATGTAAATTTCCATGTTGCTCTCTCCATACATCTCATCCTCTCCTCCGTTCTCCCCATGTCCATAAGTCTATTTTCTATGTCTGTTTCTCCATTGCTGCCCTGTAAATAAATTCTTCAGTAACATTCTTCTAAATTCTGTACATATCTGTTAGAATACAATATTTATCTTTCTCTTTCTGACTCACTTCACTCTGTATAATAGGTTCTAGGCTCACCCACCTCTTCAGAATTGACTTAAAAGTGTTCCTTTTTATGGCTGAGTAATATTCCATTGTGTATATATACCACCATTCATCTGTCAATGGACATCTAGGTTGCTTCAATGTTCTAGTTATTGTAAATAGTGTTGCAGTGAACGATGGGATACATGTGTCTTTTTCATTTTTGGTTTCCTCAGGGTATATGCCTAGGACTGGGACTGCTAGGTCATATGATGGTTTTATTCCTAGTTTTTAGGAATCTCCATATCGTCTTTCATTGAGGCTGTATCAATTTACATTCCCAACAACAGTGCAAGAACATTCCCTTTTCTCCATGCCCTCTCCAGCATTTAGTGTTTGTAGACTTCTTAATAATGGCCATTTTGACCACTGTGAGGTGATATCTCATTGTAGTTTTGATTTGCATTTTTCTAACGTAGGGGAAACCACTAGACCATTCAAGTATGACCTAAATCAAATCCTTTACAATTATATAGTGGAAGTGAGAAATAGATTTAAAGGACTAGATCTGATAGACAGAGTGTCTGATGAACTATGGACGGAGGTTCATGACATTGTACAGGAGGCAGGGATCAAGACCATCCCCAAGAAAAAGAAATGCAAAGAAGTAAAATGGCTGTATGAGGAAGTCTTACAAATAGCTGTGAAAAGAAGAGAAGCAAAAAGCAAAGGAGAAAAGGAAAGATATACCCATTTGAATGCAGAGTTCCAAAGAAGAGCAAGGAGAGATAAGAAAGCCTTCCTCAGTGATCAATGCAAAGAAATAGAGGAAAACAAGAGAATGGGAAAGACTAGAGATGTCTTCAAGAAAATGTGAGATACGAAGGGAACATTTCATGCAAAGATGAGCACAATAAAGGACGGAAATTGTATGAACCTAACAGAAGCAGAAGATATTAAGAAGAGGTGGCAAGAATACATAGAACTATACAAAAAAGATCTTCACAACCCACATAATCAAGATGGTGGACCACTCACCTAGAGCCAGACATCCTGGAATGCAAAATCAAGTGGGCCTTAGGAAGCATCACTATGAACAAAGCTAGTGGAGGTGATGGCATTCCAGTTGAGCTATTTCAAATCCTGAAAGATGATGCTGTGAAAGTGCTGCACTCAATATGCCAGCAAATTTGGAAAACTCAGCAGTGACCACAAGGCTGGAAAATGTCAGTTTTCATTCCAATCCCAAAGAAAGGCAATGCCAAAGAATGTTCAAACTACCACACAATTGCACTCATCTCAAATGCTAGTAAAGAAATGCTCAAAATTCTCCTAGCCAGACTTCAACAGTATATGAACTGTGAACTTCCAGATGTTCAAGCTGGATTGAGAAAAGGCAGAAGAACCAGAGACCAAATTGCCAACATCCGCTGGATCATGGAAAAAGCAAAAGAGTTCCAGAAAAACATCTATTTCTGCTTTATTGACTATGCCAAAGCCTTTGACTGTGTGAATCACCACAAACTGTGGAAAATTCTTAAAGTGATGGGAATACCATACAACCTCAGGCATGTCTTGAGAAATCTGTATCTAGATCAGGAAGTAACAGTTAGAACTGACATGGAACAACAGACTGGTTCCAAATAGGAAAAGGAGAACATCAAGGCTGTATATTGTTACTCTGCTATTTAACTTATATGCAGAATACATCATGAGAAATGTTGGACTGAATGAAGCACAAGCTGGAATCAAGATGGCCGAAGAAATAACAATAACCTCAGATATGCAGATGACACCACCCTTATGGCAGAAAACATAGAAGAACTAAAGAGCCTCTTGATGAAAGTGAAAGTGGGGAGTGAAAAAGTTGGCTTAAAACTCAACATTCAAAAAATGAACATCGTGATATCCGGTCCCATCACTTCATGGCAAATAGATGGGGAAACAGTGGAAACAGGGACAGACTTTATTTTGGGGGGCGGGGGGCTCCAAAATCACTGCAGGTAGTGACTGCAGCCATGAAATTAAGATGCTTGCTCCTTGGAAAAAAAGTGATGACCAACTTAGACAGCATATTAAAAAGCAGAGACATTACTTTGTCAACAAAGGTCTATCTAGTCAAGGCTACGGTTTTTCTAGTAGTCATTTATGGATGTGAAAGTTGGACTATAAAGAAAGCTGAGTGCCAAAGAATTGATGCTTTTGAACTGTGGTGTTGGAGAAGACTCTTGAGAGTCCCTTGGACTGCAAGGAGATCCAACCAGTCCATCCTAAAGGAAATCAGTCCTGAATACTCATTGGAAGGAATGATAGTGAAGCTGAAACTCCAATACTTTGGCCACCTGATGTGAAGGACAGACTCATTTGAAAAGACCCTGATGCTGGAAAAGATTGAAGGTAGGAAGAGAAAGGGAAGACAGAGGATGAGATGGTTGAGTGGCATCACCAACTCAATAGGTGTGAGTTTTAGTTAATTCCGGGAGTTGGTGATGGACAGGGAGGCCTGGCATGCTGCAGTCCATGGGGTCTCATAGAGTTGGACTTGACTGAGTGACTGAAATGACCGAATAATGACTGATGTTGAGCGTCTTTTCATGTTTTTGTTAGCCATCTGTCTGTATTCTTTGGAGAAATGTCTGTTTAGGGCTTTTTCCCACTCTTTGATTGGACTGTTTCTTTTTCTAGCATTGAGATGTATGGGCTGCTTGCATATTTTGGAAATTAATCATTTGTCAATTGTTTCATTTGCTATTTTCACCCATTCTGAAGGTTGTCTTTTCACCTTGCTTATAGCTTCCTTTGCTGTGCCAAAGCTTTTCCGTTTAATCAGGTCCCCCTTGTTTACTTTGTTTTTATTTCCATTACTTTAGGAGGTGGATCATAGAGGATCTTGCTTTGATTTATGTCATCGAGTGTTCTGCCTATGTTTTTCTCTAAGAGTTTTATACTTTCTGGTCTTACATTTAGGTCTTTAATCCATTTTGACTTCATCTTTTTTTTGGTGTTAGGAAGTATTCTAATTTCATTCTTTTACATGTAGCTGTCCAGTTTTCCCAGCACCATTTATTGAAGAGGCTGTCTTTGCCCCATTGTATGTCTTGCCTCCTTTTCATAAATAAGGCACTCATAGTTGCATGGGTTTGTTTCTGGGCTTTCTATCTTGTTCCATTGGTCTATATTTCTATTTTTGTATCAGTGCCATACTGTCTTGATGACTATAGCTTTGTAGTCTAATCTGAAGTCAGGAAGGTTGATTCCTCCAGCTCCATTCTTCTTTCTCAATACTGCTTTGGTTATCCAGGGTCTTTTGTGTTATAAATTATGAAACTTTTGTTCTAGTTCTGTGAAAAATGCCATTGGCAATTCAATAGAGATCACATTGAATCTGTAGATTGCGTTTGGTAGTATAGTCATTTTCAGAATATTGATTCTTTGTACCCAGGAATATCTCTCCATCCGTTAATGTCATCTTTGATTTCTTTCATTAGTGCCTTATAATTTTCTGTGTATAGTTCTTTTGTCTCCATCAGATCAGATCAGTCGCTCAGTCATGTCCAACTCTTTGTGACCCCATGAACTGCAGCACGCCAGGCCTCCCTGTCCATCACCAACTCCCAGAGTTCACTCAGACTCACATCCATCGAGTCAGTGATGCCATCCAGCCATCTCATCCTCTGTCGTCCCCTTCTCCTCCTGTCCCCAATCCCTCCCAGCATCAGAGTCTTTTCCAATGAGTCAACTCTTCGCATGAGGTGGCCAAAGTACTGGAGTTTCAGCTTTAGCATCATTCCTTCCAAAGAAATCCCAGGGCTGATCTCCTTCACAATGGACTGGTTGGATCTCCTTGCAGTCCAAGGGACTCTCAAGAGTCTTCTCCAACACCACAGTTCAAAAGTATCAATTCTTTGGCGCTCAGCCTTCTTCACAGTCCAACTTTCACATCCATACATGACCACAGGAAAAACCATAGCCTTGACTAGAAGGACCTTTGTTGGCAAAGTAATGTCTCTGCTTTTGAATATGCTATCTAGGTTGGTCATAACTTTCCTTCCAAGGAGTAAGCCTCTTTTAATTTCATGGCTGCAGTCACCATCTGCAGTGATTTTGGAGCCCAGAAGAATAAAGTCTGACACTGTTTCCACTGTTTCCCCATCTATTTCCCATGAAGTGATGGGACCGGATGCCATGATCTTTGTTTTCTGAATGTTGAGCTTTAAGCCAACTTTTTCACTCCCCACTTTCACTTTCATCAAGAGGCTTTTTAGTTCCTTTTCACTTTCTGCCTTAAGGGTGGTGTCATCTGCATATCTGAGGTTATTGATATTTCTCCCGGCAATCTTGATTCCAGCTTGTGTTTCTTCCAGTCCAGCGTTTCTCATGATGTACTCCGCATAGAAGTTAAATAAACAGGGTGACAATATATAGCCTTGATGAACTCCTTTTCCTATTTGGAACCAGTCTGTGGTTCCATGTCCAGTTCTAACTGTTGCTTCCTGACCTGCATACAAATTTCTCAAGAGGCAGATAAGGTGGTCTGATATTCCCATCTCTTTCAGAACTTTCCACAGTTTACTGTGATCCACACAGTCAAAGGCTTTGGCATAGTCAATAAAGCAGAAATAGATGTTTTTCTGGAACTCTCTTGCTTTTTCCATGATCCAGCGGATGTTGGCAATTTGATCTCTGGTTCCTCTGCCTTTTCTAAAACCAGCTTGAACATCAGGAAGTTCACGGTTCACATATTGCTGAAGCCTGGCTTGGAGAATTTTGAGCATTACTTTACTAGTGTGTGAGATGAATGCAATTGTGCGGTAGTTTGAACATTCTTTGGCATTGCCTTTCTTTGGGATTGGAATGAAAACTGCCCTTTTCCAGTCCTGTGGCCACTGCTGAGTTTTCCAAATTTGCTGGCATATTGAGTGCAGCACTTTCACAGCGTCATCTTTCAGGATTTGGAATAGCTCCACTGGAATTCCATCACCTCCACTAGCTTTGTTCATAGTGATGCTTCCTAAGGCCCAGTTGACTTCACATTCAAGGATGTCTGGCTCTAGGTCAGTGATCACACCACCGTGATTATCTGGGTCATGAAGATCTTTTTTGTACAGTTCTTCTATGTATTCTTGCCATCTCTTCTTAATATCTTCTGTTTCTGTTAGGTCCATTGCATTTCTGTCCTTTATCGAGCCTATGTTTGCATGAAATGTTCCTTTGGTATCTCTGATTTTCTTGAAGAGATCTCTAGTCTTTCCCATTCTGTTGTTTTCCTCTATTTCTTTGCATTGATTGCTGATGAAGGCTTTCTTATCTCTTCTTGCTATTCTTTGGAACTCTGCATTCAGATGTTTATATCTTTCCTTTTCTCCTTTGCTTTTGGCTTCTCTTCTTTTCACAGCTATTTGTAAGGCCTCCCCAGACAGCCATTTTGCTTTTTTGCATTTCTTTTCTATGGGAATGGTCTTGATTTATTTCTAGATATTTAATTCTTTTTCTTGTAATGGTGAATGAGATTGACTCCTTGATTTCTCTTTCTGATTTTTCATTGCTAGTATATAGAAATGCAAGTGATTTCTGTATATTGATTTCGTATCCTGCAACTTTGCTAAATTCACTGAGTAGATCTAGTAATTTTCTGATACTATCTTTAGGGTTTTCTATGTACAGTATCATGTCATCTGCAAACAGTGTGAGTTTTACTTCTTCTTTTCTTATCTAGATTCCTTTTATTTCTTTTTCTTCTCTGATTCCTGTATCTAGGACTTCCAGAACTATGTTAAATAATAGTGGTGAAAGTGGACACCCTTGTCCTGATCTTAGGGGGAATGCTTTCAGTTTTTCACCACTGAGAATAATGTCTACTGTAGGCTTATCATATATGGCCTTTACTATGTTTAGGTAGGTTCCTTCTATGCCCATTTTTTTTTTTTTTTTTTGAAGAGTTTTAAGCATAAATGGGTGCTGAATTTTGTCAAAGGCTTTTTCTGCATCTATTGATATGATCATATGGTTTTTATCTTTCAATTTGTTAATATGACATACCACATTGATTAATTTGTGTATATTGAAGAATCCTTGCATTCCTGGAATAAACCCAACTTGATCGTGGTATATGAGCTTTTGATGTGTTGCTGAATTCTGTTTGCGAAAATTTTGTTCAGGATTTTTGCATCTATGTTCATCAGTGATATTGGCCTGTAGTTTTCTTTTTTTGCATTGTCTTTGTCAGGTTTTGGTATCAGGGTGATGGTGGCCTCATAGAATGAGTTTGGAAATGTTCCTGCCTCTGTAATTTTTTGAAAGAGTTTTAGAAGCATAGACATTAGTTCTCTTCTAAATGTTTGATAGAATTCTGTGAAGCCATCTCGTCCTTGTCTTTTGGTTTTTTTTTTTTTTTTTTTTTTGAGAGATTTTTGATCACAGCTTCAATTTCAGTGTTTGTATTTGGGTTGCTCATAATTTCTATTTCTTTCTGGTTCAGTCTTGGAAGATTGAACTTTACTAAGAATCTGTCCATTTCTTCCAGGTTATCCATTTTATTGCCATATATTTGTTCATAATAGTCTCCTATAATCCTTTTGTATTTCTGCATTGACTGCTGTAACCTCTCCTTTTTCATTTCTAATTTTATTGATTTGATTCTTCTCTCTTTTTTCTTGATGAGTCAAGCTAAAGGTTTGTCAATTTTGTTCATCTTCTCAAAGAACCAGCTTTTATTTTTATTACTCTTTACTATTGTTTCTTTCATTTCTTTTTCATTTATTTCTGCTCAGATCTTTATGATTTCTTTCCTTCTACTAATTTTGGGGGGTTTTTTGTTCTTATTTTTCCAGTTGTTTTAGGGGTAAATTTAGTTGTTTATTCAATGTTTTTCTTGTTTCTTGAGGTAGGATTGTATTCCTATAAACTTCCCTCTTAGAACTGCTTTCGCTGCATCCCATAGGTTTTGAGTTGTCATGTTTTCTTTTTTTTTTTTTATTTTATTTTTAAACTTTACATAATTGTATTAGTTTTTCCAAATATCAAAATGAATCCACCACAGGTATACATGTGTTCCCCATCCTAACCCTCCTCCCTCCTCCCTCCCCATACCATCCCTCTGGGTTGTCCCAGTGCACCAGCCCCAAGCATCCAGTATCATGCATCGAACCTGGACTGGCATCTTGTTGTCATGTTTTCATTGTCATTTGTTTCTAGAAATTTTTTGCTTTCCCTTTTGATTTCTTCAGTAACCTGTTGGTTATTTAGAAGAGTGTTGTTTAATCTCCATATGTTTGTGTTTCTTACAACTTTTTTTCTTGTAATTGATATTTAGTTTCATAGCATTGTGGTCAGAAAAGATGCTTGATACGATTTCAGTTGTATTAAATTTACTGAGGTTTGACTTGTGACCCAACGTGTAGTCTATGCTGGAGAATGTTCCATGTGCACTTGAGAAGAAGGTGTATTCTTCTGCATTTCGATGGAATGTCCTGAAGATATCAGTGAAATCCATCTCATCTAATGTATCATTTAAGACTTGTGTTTCCTTATTAATTTTCTGTTTTGATGATCTGTCCATTGGTGTGAGTAGGGTGTTAAAGTCTCCTACTATTATTGTATAACTGTCAATTTATCCTTTTATGTCTGTTAGTGTTTGTCTTATGTATTGAGGTGCTACTATGTTGGGCGCATAGATATTTACAATTGTTATGTCTTCCTCTTGGATGGATACCTTGATCATTATGTACTGTCCTCCCTTATCTCTAGTAATAGTCTTTATTTTAAGGTCTATTTTGTCTGATATGAGGCATACTACTCCAGCTTTCTTTTCCTTCCTATTTGCATGGAACATATTTTTCCATCCTCTCATTTTCACTCTATATGTGTCTTGAGGTCTTAAGTGGATTTCTTGTAGACAGCATATACATGGATCTTGTTTTTGTATCAATTTAGCCATTCTGTGTCTTTTAGTTGGAGCATTTAATCCTTTTGCATTTAAATTAATTATTGATGTATATGTTCCTATTGCCATGATGTATATGTTCCTATTGCCATTTTCTTAATTGTTTGGGGTTGATTTTGTAGATCATTTCTCTTTTCTTGTATTTCTTGACTATATAAGTTCTTTTAATATTTGTTGTAAAGCTGGTTTGGTGGTACTGAATTCTCTTAACTTTTGCGTATCAGGAAAGCTTTTTATTTCTCCATCAGTTTTGAATGAGATCCTTTCCAGGTCCAGTAATCTTGGTTGTCGATTTTTCCCTTTCAATACTTTAAATATATCCTGCCATTCCCTCTGGCCTGCAGAGTCTCTGCTGAAAAATCAGCTGTTAAGCGTATGGGGTTTCCCTTGTATGCTACTTGTTGCTTCTCCCTTGCTGCTTTTAATGTCCTTTCTTTGTGTTTAGTCTTTGTTAGTTTCATTAGTAAGTGTCTTGGCATTTTTCTCTTTGGATTTATCCTGTATGGAACTCTTTGTGCCTCTTGGACTTGATTGACTGTTTCCTTTCCCATGTTGGGGAAATTTTAAACTATAATCTAATCAAAAATTTTCTCATACCCTTTCTTTTTCTCTTCTTCTTCTGGGACCCCTATAGTTCAAATGTTGATGCATTTGATATTGTCCTGGAGGTCTCTGAGGCTATCCTCAGTTCTTTTCATTCTTTATTCTGCTTTTCAGAAGTTATTTCCACCATTTTATCTTCCAGCTCACTGATTTGTTCTTCTGTTTCAGATATTCTGCTCTTGATTCCTTCTAGAGTAGTTTTAACTTCAGTAATTATGTTGTTTGTCTCTATATGTTTATTCTTTAATTCTTCTGGGACTTTGTTAATTGACTCTGGCATTCTTTCCATTTTGTTTTCAAGATTTTTGATCATCTTTACTATCTTTCTTTTTTAATTCTTTTTCAGGTAGTTTGCCTATTTACTCTTCATTTATTTGGACTTCTGTGTTTCTAGTGTGTTCTTAATTTGTGTAGTATTTCTCTGCCTTTTCATTACTTTTTGTTTTTAACATTGTGCTTGAGGTCTCCTCTTCCCAGGCTTCATGGTTGAATTCTTTCTTCCTTTTTGTTTCTGCCCTCCTAAGTTTGGTCCAGTGGTTTGTGCAAGCTTCCTATAAGGTGAGAGTTGTGCTGAGTTTTTGTTTATTCTTTTGCTTGTTTGTTTTTCCTCTGATGGGCAAGGCTGATTGAGGTGGTAATCCTGTCTGCTGCTGATTGGTTTGTATTTTTGGTTTTTGTTGTTGTTTAGAGGAGGCATCCTGCACAGGGTGCTATGGTGATTCTGGATCTTTTATTCAAGTGGTTTCCTTTGTGTGAGTTCTCACTATTTGATACTCCCTAGGGTTATTTCTCTGGTAGTCTTGGGTCTTTGAGTCAGTGCTCCCACTCCAAAGGCTCAGGGACTGATGTACAATATGGTGCCATTCATCTCAAAAATGGGGTGGGAAGCACACTTTGCACTGAGAGCAGCAACTTGGAAGTCCTAGAGCTCACTTGCAAGTCTTTTCATTCCTTCAAGGTCTCTACTTCACTTTGGAAACATTCATTTTCTGGCCTGGCCTCCAAGAGCCCCCAGTCTTCCAAGTTTATACGGATTGCTTACGTGGTTTCAGGCCTGGATGCCCCATGTGGTTTCAATAGCTTCTCCATTAGCTTTTAAGGCTCTAAAATAATTTGGCGTCATGCTGTTTCCTTCTGGTGCCCTTGGGGTGTTGTCCCCATGTTCCAAGCCTACTTGGACAGCACCACCCCTGAGGAGTTGCAGAAGGGGTTATACCCTGTTTTCAGTCCCTTGCCAGATACCATGGTGCTCCCGGAAGTCAGTTCTCCCCAGAGTCCTTGGGATTAACTGAGCAAATTAGAATGGCACTGCCCTTGTTATAAGAAAGATGGAACTCAGCAGAATGTTGTTGCTTTTATTCCTTAGGATGTCCTGGCAAAGGATGGGACCCAAGGGTCAACACAGTTCACCAAACTTTAGGCAGTCAGTTATCTTAGCACGGACCAACAGCAAATGACCCCATTTTCACAATCATTATGAACTATTAGACCACTGCCTAAGAGTTAGTTGACCCTTTAGGGTAAAGAACTTGGGAATCTCTTGCCTCACAGATACTCGAAGCATAAATCAAAATGTCTGCACATATATCAAGGCCACAATACACGGCCTTGCTAGTACACTCCTTATTCCTTTCAGAATTATAAACATTACTGATAGTAACCAAGGCACATCTCTCACTTCTCCAAATACAATATGCTGGGCTCTTGGAAAAGGGCACTCAATAGAAATGTCAGGAAGGTGAAAATGTCCCTTCCCCCTTTCCTTCTTTTGCTTGTTTTTATTGTTATTGGGGGAGGGGGGGAGCTGGTCAAATTATTAAAATGATGAAAGATGGAGTCTTTGGGCCTAGAAAAGAAAACAATGGTCTCAAAGGCCCTTGCTGAATCATCTAACTTTGGAGGAAACAAAACCGAACTTTAAGTCCCGCCCTGATGCTCCAGGCCGGTTGCATCTATCTGGGACTTATTACCCTCTGCCCAGAAACCTCCCACCCTCTACACCTGCCCGGGATTTATTACTCCCTGCACAGAGGACTTATCACCCCCTGCCCAAAGCCTCCCACCCCTTGTTCAACTACAAATGCCATCTCAACTAAAGATTACCCAAAACATCCCACCTGACTTACATTTCCCTTATGGCTTCCACAGACCTCCCTTTAAACATGAAACCTCTGTGATCCCTCTTGCGCTCAGCCTAGACATTAGGCTGACCATCACCCCTCCTTGCCTGAATAAAGGTAACCTACCTCTGTTGAGGTCGTCTCTCCTTCTCTTTTGCCTCAGCCCAAACTATACCTTACCAAAGACAGATTAACAAGAGAAAATCAAGTTTTAATTCACATGTATGGGAACCCCATATACATGATAGGGTCAAAGACTCCACCTACATCAGAGATTGAGAGATAAAAGGTGCAGGAGTCCTGTGAGAGCCTGATAGAAGGGCGACCATCCCCACACTCTAAAAATTCTGATTAGGATACCAGACAACTAGACCCAGCCTCTGCACACCAGAAACTGGTGAAATTATTCAAACTAGCCAATCTTAAACATGTCTTTCTTTGCTTTCCCTGCCAAAAAACAAAACAAAAACAGCAAATGCTCTTGCCCCCTATTCCTCTCTGCCTTCTGGCCCACCCTGGTGCTTACCTGTGTGACCTATACAACGTGCCTCCAACTTCTGGAGATTTGTGGATATAAAAACTTCCTTCATGACAGGAATTTCTGTGTCTGTGTGCCTTACCATACCTGACTAAAGCAAATGCTAAGCACATTTTAAAATCCTGCTGTAAAGTTTCTTACAGTGAATATATTCCTGCCAGTCTTCTAGTCTTCCTGAGAAAGAAGTTAGCAGGAACAGCCACTGAAACAGGTAATGAAAGACCCAGGTTGATTGAATGACAAGGACCTATGCCCCAGAGAGATTCATTCTGTTCCTCAGGTCTTTCCCATATAAAATTGCAATATGCTGAAAAATGCCTTCCCCCAAATATTTTCACATTCTAATTTCTGGAATGTCTGAATGTTACCTTTTATGGTAGAAGGGACTTTGCAGATGTGATTAAACCAGGATCTTAAGGAGATTATTCTGGATTATCTAGTTGGGCCCAATGTAATCACAAAATAAAAAGGAATCAGGACATTAATTAATAGGAAATGTGGCAACGGAAACAAAAGGTGTTAGTGATAAGAGGAAGGGGTCTCAATCAAGGAGTTCAGGTGGCCTCCAGAAGCTAGAAAAGGCAAAGAGATAGATAGATGCTCTACTCAGAGCCTCCTGAGTTAAGCCAGACCAGGTTATGTTGGGAAAATGATTAAAACCCTGAGGAAGTTTTGATGATATCAATACTAAGTCATACTGATGTTATGAGACAAGAATTCAATCCTATGCCCTTGACCTAAAGGGTCTAAGGCTCTTGGCCATTCTTATTCTCATGCTTACCTTCTAGCTGCCTTTTTCTCCATTAAACTGTATTCACTGCCTACTGAATACGTATTTATACATGTATGTTGCTTTATTCTTGTCACTCAAATGCTAAAATATAAGCTTTTTACCACACAATTTAAAATTCCTGAAAATTTTATATTGTTAAAGTAAAATCTACATGCAGGGTTTTTTGAATCTTACTACCTCCATTTACTATTAAATGTATTTTATTGAAGTATAATTGATTTACAATATTGTATTCATGCATAAAGTCTTGTTTCAAAGATTACACAGAATCTTTCCCACCATCCACAGCCTCTCTATCCAGAGGCAACCATTGCCAACATTTTGTGTTTCCCATTTTATGCATGTGTGCTACGTGTGCCTGCTAAGTCACTTTAATCATGCCCAACTCTTTGTAGCCCTATGGACTATAGCCTGCCAGGCTCTTCTGTCCATGGAATTTTCTAGGCAAGAATACTGGAGCAGGTTGCCTTTCTCTCCTCCAGGGAGTCTTTCCAATCCAGGGATTGAACCCAGGTCTCCTATGTCTCCTGCATTGGCAGGCAGGTTCTTTACCACTAGGGACACCGGGGAAGCCCCTTTTCATTTTACAGTGATGACCAATGTGACTCAGTAAAATAGAATATATGTATTTCATTACTTCTTTTTTTAATTAATTAATTTATTAATTTTTGGCTGCACTGGGTCTTCATTGCAGAGCGTGGGCTTTTTCTGGTTGCACTGAGCAGAGGCTACTCTTCCTTGAGGAGCACCAGCTTTTCATTGCCATGGCTTCTCTTACTGCAAAGCACAGGCTCTAGAGGGTACAGCCTCCACAATTGCAACATGCAGGCTCAGCAGCTGTAGCACATGGGCTTCGTTGCTTCATGGCATGTGAAATCTTCCCAGATCAGGGATCAAACCCATGTCCCCTGCTTTGGCAGGTGTATTTTTAACCACCGGACCACCAGGGAAGTCATTCATTAATTCTTGATTTAACAACTTGGACAGTATCTAAAACTATTATGAAGGATAAAACAGTTGGCATATAAAAGGTTCAAGTCATTATTTTGAAAACTAGCAAACATTATAAAAGGGAAAGAGCCATGTATCCTGCGTTTTCTTATTGATTCTACCATTGGCTAGCCAAAGAGTAGATGAGGCAGAATTTCTTGTTATTGATACATATTTATTCTAGCTAATGAGTGTTGAAGGAACATAGAATGGTATCATTTTGTGGTTCTTAAGAATTAATGGATTTAGACTTTGAGCATCAGGTCAGTCAACATCACAAATGGAGGGAATAAGACAGTATGTGCTTCCTGTTGGAAGAATCAACAGTCTGCCAAAAATGAAAATCTGAATCTAAATCAAATGTCTAAGTGTCTAACTGCAATCTACAAAGGGCATGTTAAATTTAACACTACCAGAAGACAATTAGCAGAATCCAGAATGTGGGAAACCACTGAACAAATGACCAGATCCATTCAACAAATTGAAAGATGGAGAAAAAGAGAAAGATATTTAAGAGACATACCAGCAAGAGTAATGAGTGCCCTTTATTTGGACCTGACTCAAACACACTGAGAAAACTGTAGATACTGATATTTATGAGAATAGACAGCTTGAATGCTAACTGGGTTTTAATTATATTAATTAATTATTGTTCACTCCTGGTGTGATTAGATTAACTGTGACTTTTTTAAATAGACCTTATCTTTTTGAGATATGTTCTGAAATAAACTTAAAATATTAATGATATGATATCTAGAATTTGTTTCAAAATAATCCAAGGTAGGGGCAATGAATGAGGATACAGATGAAGTTAGATTGGCTATGAGTTAATGACAATTGAGGCTGAGTGATGGATATATGGAGGCTTTTATTTTATGTATGTTTAAAATTTTCCATAATAAGTTTTTGAAGAAATTGTATTTAAACTTTAACAATTTTTAATCTGGATGGTAGGTAATAATGACTATATAGTTATTTATATATTACATAATATAAGCAATCAATATAAAAACAATGTTATTACAAGAGGCAAAAAGTCATTATTTCTTAATGACTGAGTAGTATGCCACTCAGAGAAGGCAATGGCACCCCACTCCAGTACTCTTGCCTGGAAAATCCCATGGACAGAGGAGCCTGGTAGGCTGCAGTCCATGGGGTCGCTAAGAGCCGGACACGACTGAGCGACTTCACTTTCACTTTTCACTTTCATGCATTGGAGAAGGAAATGGCAACCCACTCCAGTGTTCTTGCCTGGAGAACCCCAGGGACGTGTGGGCTGCCATCTCTGGGGACGCACAGAGTCGGACACGACTGATGCGACTTAGCAGCAGCAGCAGCAGTATTCCACTGTGTGTGTGTATACATGTGAGACTATGTGTATGTGTATATGTATATATGTGTATGTGTGTATGCAAGAGAAAGATTATGTGTATATGTATACATACATATATACATATATATCTCACATTTCATTTATCTGTTCATTTGTTGATGGACACTTAGGTTGCTTCCATATTTTGGCTACTGTAAATAATGCTGCTATGAATATCAGCATGCATGAATTTATTCAAATTATCATTTTTGTTTTCTTTGGATATATATCCAGGAGTGAAATTATCAAGTTATATGGTAGCTCTTCTTTCAGTTTTTTGAGAAACCTCCATACTGTTTTCCATAGTGGCTGTAAAAACTTACATACCCACCAATAATACATAAGAATTCCCTTTTTTTCCATGTTCTCACCAACACTTGCTAATTTTTGTCTTTTTTATGACAGCGATTTTGACAGTTGTGAGATAATATCTTATGAAGTTGTGGCATGCAGTTTTCTGATGATTAACAATATTGAGCAGATTTTCATGTGCCTGTTAGGTATCTGTATGTCTTCTTTGAAAAACATATACTCAGGTTTTCTGTCCATTTTTTAATCAATCTTTTTGATGTTGAGATGTATAAGCTGTTAATATATTTTGGATATTAACTCCTCATCGTTCATATCATTTGCAAGTGTTTTATTCTCATTCAGGGACTTGTTCTTTTTGTTTGTATATTAATCAATAAGCCAATCTCAAGTGAATGAAGCATCTCTGTACTCAAGTTTGGGCTCTGCACATTGACCTTGTTCCAAAGAAGACGGCATGCAAAATGGGAGGCGGAAAAAAAAAAAAAAAAAAAAGAGTAACTTTAGAATAGAGATATCTCACAAACACAAACACTATCTCAAATGGTCACGGTTAACAACATGAATGGTGGAAAGCAATATGGATTGCATGTGTCCTTGGTATGATGTGGTAAAGAGGCACTTTAACTCTGTGGTCTTCCAGAAAACATCAGATAAATCCCAGTAGGACAGTTCTACAAAACACTTAACCACTATTCTTCAAAACTCTTGTGGTCATTAAAAACAAGGAAATTCTGCGAAATTGTCACAGCCTAGCAGAGTGGAGAGTGAAAAAGTTGGCTTAAAGCTCAACATTCAGAAAACGAAGATCATGGCATCCGGTCCCACCACTTCATGGGAAATAGATGGGGAAACAGTGTCAGACTTTATTTTTCTGGGCTCCAAAATCACTGCAGATGGTGACTGCAGCCATGAAATTAAAAGATGCTTACCCCTTGGAAGGAAAGTTATGACCAACCTAGATAGCATATTCAAAAGCAGAGACATTACTTTGCCAACAAAGTTTCGTCTAGTCAAGGCTATGGTTTTTCCTGTGGTCATGTATGGATGTGAGAGTTGGACTGTGAAGAAGGCTGAGCGCTGAAGAATTGATGCTTTTGAACTGTGGTGTTGGAGAAGACTCTTGAGAGTCCCTTGGACTGCAAGGAGATCCAACCAGTCCATTCTGAAGGAGATCAGCCCTGGGATTTCTTTGGAAGGAATGATGCTAAAGCTGAAACTCCAGTACTTTGGCCACCTCATGCGAAGAGTTGACTCATTGGAAAAGACTCTGATGCTGGGAGGGATTGGGGGCAGGAGGAGAAGGGGACAGCAGAGGATGATATGGCTAGATGGCATCACTGACTCGATGGACGTGAGTCTGAGTGAACTCTGGGAGTTGGTGATGGACAGGGAGGCCTGGCGTGCTGCGATTCATGGGGTCTGAAAGAGTCGGACATGACTGAGCGACTGAACTGAACTGAACTGAGCACAGCCTGAATAGACCTGCCTTTGGTTGAAGAAAGTAGGGAAAACCATTAGACCATTCAAGTATGCCCTAAATCAAATCCCTTATGATTATACAGTGGAAGTGAGAAATAGATTTAAGGGCCTAGATCTGATAGATAGAGTGCCTGATGATCTGTGGAATGAGATTCGTGACATTGTACAGGAGACAGGGATCAAGGCCATCTCCATGGAAAAGAAATGCAAAAAAGCAAAATGGTTGTCTGGAAAGGCCTTACAAATAGCTGTGAAAAGAAGAGAAGAGAAAAGCAAAGGACAAAAGGAAAGATATAAACATCTCAATGCAGAGTTCCAAAGAATAGCAAGAAGAGATAAGAAAGCCTTCTTCAGCGATCAATGCAAAGAAATAGAGGAAAACAACAGAATGGGAAAGACTAGGGATCTCTTCAAGAAAATCAGAGATACCAAAGGAACATTTCATGCAAACATAGGCTCGATAAAGGACAGAAATGGTATGGACCTAACAGAAGCAGAAGATAATAAGAAGAGATGGCAAGAATACAAAGAACTGTACAAAAAAAGATCTTCACGACCCAGATAATCACGATGGTGTGATTACTGATCTAGAGCCAGACATCCTGGAATGTGAGGTCAAGTGGGCCTTAGAAAGCATCACTATGAACAAAGCTAGTGGAGGTGATGGAATTCCAGTGGAGCTATTTCAAATCCTGAAAGATGATGCTGTGAAAGTGCTGCACTCAATATGCCAGCAAATTTGGAAAACTCAGCAGTGACCACAGGACTGGAAAAGGTCAGTTTTCATTCCAATCCATAAGAAAGGCAATGCCAAAGAATGCTCAAACTACCGCACAATCACACTCATCTCACATGCTAGTAAAGTAATGCTCAAAATTCATATATATTAACTTTCAAAAATATTTTACTGTTTTTCTACTGCTTCCTTTCCATGGAAGTCTTTTCTTATTTTAGTAGTTAGACATTACAAATCTCTCCAAAGGTGTTCAAACTAGTTTAACCCCCCTTTTATTTTTTATTTTTTTTCCTTTTTTGCGGGATGATTTATTTCCTCCAGCACAAGTTTTGTTTTGCTTTATGTTTGGATTTTCTGTTTGTTTGTCTTAATCTTCATAGTCCTTCTCTTTCCTCAAATGAATTCCTGGTGACTCTTGGTTCATGTTTATAAACGTGAAGCTACTTTGATTTTTATGGATTTTTTTCCATTGTTGAGCTATTTTTCCCCTAAAAGCTTTGTCTAATATGACCATTTTTATAGTGTTTTGTATTATAAACTTAAAAAGTGAAATAGCAGCTATTAAATGTCACTTCTGGTTGTCATTTGTGTTTTATAGTATATATTTACCATTTTCTTGATTTCTCTATTAGCGTAATTGTTGTTGACCAGCAGAGTACAGGCTTCCCTGATAGCTCAGTTGGTAAAGAATTCACCTGCAGTGTGGGAGACCTAGGTTTGATCCCTGGGTTGGGAAGACCCCCTAGAGAAGGGAAAGGCTACCCACTCCAGTATTCTGGTCTAGAGAATCCATGGACTGTATAGTCCATGGGGCCACGAAGAGCTGGACTTGACTGAGCAACTTTCGTTTTCAGCAGAGTACTAACTAGATTGGATGAATGAGTGACATAATTCATGGAATTTACATGATTTAGGTGTTGTGTTATACATTTTTTTCTTGTCCTATTTCTGAATACTCTTCAATTTTTGTGTGTGTGTGTACAGTGCTTTTATAGACTACAAGTCTGAAAGAAACCTGATTTTTGTTTCTTTATAGAAAACTTTGACTTAAGTATTTTTTTCCCCTCTATTTTTGAAAGAAATCCACAAATCTTACCTGGTGATATGCTTTTTAACTGAAATCAAGATTGTACAAGGTCTATCCTCTACTAGTCGGGAAATCCCTGGCCAAAAGTTTCACCTGTTGCCTCTATTGTATGCATGGCTCTGCATTGCCTTTCCTTGAGGAAGAAATCAGAAACATGAGTGAAGAAGTGGGGAATGAACTATGACAGCTTTTCTTCCTCTGGTTTGGGTTCACCTTCTCTTCCTTATTTAAGCCCACACTTATGTCCTCCCTGGAGTCAGTCAGTCTCTGAATAATTGAGTCTGTGCCTCACCAACATTTAAAACAAAATATGCAAAACTGCTCTTTTCCCAAATCCAGCCTCTGAAGAATATTTCAAGAGGCTGTGTTCTGTTTTAAAGCTACTGAACAGAAGAGAGAAACAGGAATAAAATAATTTGAGCTTCATACCAGGCAGTGTTGAATGTTTCTTCAACAGAGGTGAGAAATGAGTAAAATGGCAGGAGTCTTCGCTTGTGCTTCATTCTCACCAAAATTTGTGTCCCGTCCTCTGATACTTTAATATCCATGCAGTTGGTGATCATTCTCACTTCATTTAAAAACTAAGATAAGCTTAAATTCAATGCATAGATCTAATCAATGAAAATGCAAAAGTACACAGAATCTAGGGCTTCCTCCAACACAGGCTGCATGAATAAGTGCTGACATCTTGTCTCATTCTTGATTCCAAAATTCTCTCTGTGTTGTTCTCAATGTATTTATTCATTAGATACCAAGCAACAACTGAACGCATGGCAGCAAAAAAATAGAGTAAGCCAGAAAGATACCACACTGCATAAGATAAAAATGAGAACACATCAAAAATATGAGGACTGGTTAGGAAAGCAGAAGGGGCTTCCCAGGTGGTGCTAGTGGTAAGAAACCTGCCTGCCAGTGCAGGAGACATAAGAGACATGGGTTTGATCCTCGAGTCGGGAAGATCCCCTGGAGGAGGGCACAGCAACCCACTTCAGTATTCTTGCCTGGAGAATCTCATGGGCAGGCTGTTGTCCATAGGGTCACAAAGAGTGGACTACAACTGAAGCAACTTAGCACAACACAGCACAACACAGGAAAGCAGAAATCATAAGCAGGCATAAGAGAATGCAAAAACTCTGAGAGATGCTCAGAGTGACTTAAGATTGGATGGACACAAGGAGACAAAAAGGTAAAAACAAAACTGCTGTGTCTTCATGGTAAACTCTGTATGTTACTAACTGAATTACACCGTGAGACTGTACTTAACAAAACAAAAAGTGATAAACCTAAAAGTATACATCCCCATGAAAAATGTAAATGTCTTGAAATCAGTATAAATCTTACCCACAATCATTTTGCATCTTTTGAGATATAATTATCATTAGCTTGAAATAAAAGCATTTTGTAAAAGCCTATATTTCAGTAGAAATACCATATGTATTGTAAGATTATCAGGTGTCGGTTTTGAGAGTGGAGGATCTTCATGTCCATTCTGATATAAGTATACAAGTAAAATGATTCCTGCCCTTCTGTCCTTGATGTATAAGTATACTTTAATTAGAACGTAATTTTATGTATTCCCTGAAGGAACATACACTCTGTAGGAACTAAATTGAATGGTAAGTAATAAAGTTGTAATTAAATTGATAGTTGGTAGTTTCCTGTGAGCATTGGACACAACGCTTAGGTTTTTTACAATATTTGCTTTCTAGCACGCATGGGGCCCAGAAGATATCATTCAGTATACAAGGCAGATATTATCATAAAGAGCAACTCATTTAAGCTTTATAGCACATTCTCAAATTATGCAGCCTTTTGTTCCTAATGGCTTTTTTTTTTTTTTTTTGCTTCAGGTAGCAATTGGAGGTTTCCAAGGGAAAGACTTATATGGCATTATTAACCTGATTACAGAAGTTAGTCATAGTTGCTTATATTCAACATCCCAGGACAAAATGGAAAGTCATCTCATTTTAAAACAAGTGGGTAGAGGGCTTTTTCCGTCACTCTTGAAGTATACCATAGGATCTAACTATGCCAGTCTGAACTGGGCAACCAAGACTAAAATTTTTCAAAATTATAGAAGTAAATCACAGACCCATGTTTTCAAGGCTAACTGTGTACTCCACAACTATGGCAGTGAAGCACAAAGATATTTTGGGGTTTATACTATTGTCCACTTTAACAAATACTGTCATACATAAATAATATTTTCTTTTATATTAAGAAAAAAGATATCTCTTATTAAGATAAAAAATATTGTTTGGAGAAAACACACATGAACTTAAGATAGATCTATGCATTGTAGAATATGTGCTCAATTAGCAATTAATTCAGAGAAGGCAACGGCACCCCACTCCAGTACTCTTGCCTGGAAAATCCCATGGATGGAGGAGCCTGGTAGGCTGCAGTCCATGGGGTCGCTAAGAGTCAGACACGACTGAGTGACTTCACTTTCACTTTTCACTTTTCATGCATTGGAGAAGAAAATGGAAACCCACTCCAGTGTTCTTGCCTGGAGAATCCCAGGGACGGGGGAGCCTGATGGGCTGCCGTCTATGGGGTCACACAGAGTTGGACACAACTGAAGCGACTTAGCAGTAGCAGCAGCAGTATCAAATACTAATTTAAAAATTTCCCTTTTATGATTTACTTTTAATAATTTGTAATAGTAAGTGGAGCTACTCCACATTCAAGGTCAGGAGGGGCAGCGGTGAGGAGATACCCCTCATCCAAGGTAAGAGAAACCCAAATAAGACGGTAGGTGTTGCAAGAGGGCATCAGAGGGCAGACACACTGAAACCATACTCACAGAAAACTAGTCAATCTAATCACACTAGGACCACGGCCTTGTCTAACTCAATGAAACTAAGCCATGTCCTGTGGGGCCACCCAAGATGGGCGGGTCATGGTGGAGAGGTCTGACAGAATGTGGTCCACTGGAGAAGGGAATAGCAAACCACTTCAGTATTCTTGCCTTGAGAACCCCATGAACAGTATGAACAGCTATAACTTAGCATGTAGGAAAACAGACACATTATGAATAAATAGAATTCCCAAACTGAGTAAATACTTCTTGGAGGTCCCTTATATCAATGTTCTCCTTACACACCATTATTATCCTCAAATTCAATCAAACAAACAGCAAAATTAACTTTTCCATTTTTTTTTTTCTATTCCTAATGGGTGATAACATTAAAGTACTATTCAAAAGAAGTACTAAATGACAAAGACCAATCACAAAACCACACAAAACATCTCTGTATTATGACACAAAATACTGACTAAAATACTTGCTTTCAGCTATACAACTATATCATAAAATGAAAATTAAAAATATCTGTAGTAAATTAATTAAAGGCAAATTAAAATATTAATGGGCTGTTTTTCTCTGATCATATTGGAAAAGATTAAGATTGAGAAAATATATAGTTTTTTTTAATTTAAAAGAATTTACACCAAGTGTAATGAACTGAATTGTGCATTAAAATGGAAGTAACGTCATCTGTAGAATTATAATTTGTAAAGGTGAACAGGTACTACTTTTATAAACAGCACATTTTTAATAAAAAAAGTAATCAATAGGAGTAAATTCTACAAGTGTATCTGTATGCTTCTTTATTCACACATAGTTGTATAACAGTGAGTTTAACAAGCCCTATTGCGTAACCATTCGGTGTCATGGTAACAGATTCAATGCTAGGTTACATACTAAATGGAGACAGGCCTCCTCCCGCCAGGGGCCATCTATACATATTGTTCTAGTCTATATTACGTAATTGTCTCTGGTTTGACTAGGTTGTATTTCCAAAGGTTTACCTCATAGATGCCAGTAAAGTGAAATGGCTCTGGATGTTGTATACTTGATTCCAGAATGTGAAAATTATTAACATTATAACCATTGTTATAAAAGTCTTTTCTCAGCAACACATCCATCCCTTTCTACTTCACTGTCTTTTTGGTTGACAGTCAAGATGGTTTTCCTGCGATTTCCAAAATCAGTGTGGTTCAAGAATGTAACTGAAGTGAGTTTCTACCAGGTGATCAGATCAGATCAGATCAGTTGCTCAGTCATGTCTGACTCTTTGCGACCCCGTGAATCACAGCACGCCAGGCCTCCCTGTCCATCACGAACTCCCGGAGTTCACTCAGACTCACGTCCATCGAGTCAGTGATGCCATCCAGCCATCTCATCCTCTGTCGTCCCCTTCTCCTCTTGCCCCCAGTCCCTCCCAGCATCAGAGTCTTTTCCAATGAGTCAACTCTTCGCATGAGGTGGCCAAAGTACTGGAGTTTCAGCTTTAGCATCATTCCTTCCAAAGAAATCCCAGGGCTGATCTCCTTCAGAATGGACTGGTTGGATCTCCTTGCAGTCCAAGGGACTCTCAAGAGTCTTCTCCAACACCACAGTTCAAAAGCATGAATTCTTCAGCGCTCAGCCTTCTTCACAGTCCAACTCTCACATCCATACATGACCACAGGAAAAACCATAGCCTTGACTAGATGAACCTTTGTTGGCAAAGTAATGTCTCTGCTTTTGAATATGCTATCTAGGTTGGTCATAACTTTCCTTCCAAGGAGTAAGCGTCTTTTAATTTCATGGCTGCACTCAACATCTGCAGTGATTTTGGAGCCCAGAAAAATAAAGTCTGACACTGTTTCCACTGTTTCCCCATCTATTTCCCATGAAGTGATGGGACCGGATGCCATGATCTTCGTTTTCTGAATGTTGAGCTTTAAGCCAACTTTTTCACTCTCCACTTTCACTTTCATCAAGAGGCTTTTGAGTTCCTCTTCACTTTCTGCCATAAGGGTGGTGTCATCTGCATATCTGAGGTTATTGATATTTCTCCCGGCAATCTTCATTCCAGCTTGTGTTTCTTCCAGTCTGGCGTTTCTCATGATGTACTCTGCATATAAGTTAAATAAGCAGGGTGACAATATACAGCCTTGACGAACTCCTTTGCCTATTTGGAACCAGTCTGCTGTTCCATGTCCAGTTCTAACTGTTGCTTCCTGACCTGAGTACAAATTTCTCAAGAGGCAGATCAGGTGGTTTGGTATTCCCCTCTCTTTCAGAATTTTCCAGTTTATTGTGATCCACACAGTCAAAGGCTTTGGCATAGTCAATAAAGCAGAAATAGATGCTTTTCTGGAACTCTCTTGCTTTTTCCATGATCCAGCGGATGTTGGCAATTTGATCTCTGAAGTTGTTAAATATAAAAGATGTTCAACCATCAAATGCATTTGAGCATCACTTAAATGAAATTCATCAGTGACCTCCCAAGAGGGCCTCTCTGAGCAGGGCACCAAGAAGCACTAAGAACCTCTCCAGGGACATTCATACCATATATCCAGACGTGTCATCTACAGAAGCTCTTTCTCTTAGAGAATTGATCTAGTGCTCCATAGAACTGAAAGGGGAAATACAACTGTAGTCAATACAGTGATTTATGTAAAAGATTATCTCAATGTATATTTTTCATATTCATAGAATAATTTTTTATTTTCCTAGTCTATGCAGTAAGTATCTACTATGATATGTTGCTCCTTTCAGGGCTTTGAAAGGCATGGAAACAGCCCCATGAAACAACAAAGCCAAAGCACAGATGGGAAAGGATAGAGGGTGAGCTTGAGACGGATTCTCTTGCTTGGTCTAATACCCACACATTCTTGACAGACGCACATGTGTACATCTGAGCAGGAAGGTAGAATGTCAGTGGTATCTCATCACTCTCAGGTCTTAAATGCCTCTAATGGCCCAGAACTGCTCTACAATGATCCAAGATCTAAGGAGTCACTTGCTAATACTGAAACCAACAACGCTCTTGTGCTAAATACTTTTCAAAGTCACTTTCCCACTTCTGTACTAAATGATAGTGGGAGTGTGGAAAGATGACATAGCTACTGGTTTCAGAAAATACTTGCTTGAAAGATAAGACTGGGAACTATTAAAACATCAAGAGCTTATTATCAAAACTGGCATATCATCAATACTTTCTTCTCAACCTTCTCTTTCTGTGCACACCAACCCCAGGCATACAGTCTGCCCAACCAGTTCCCTGCCTAACCAGTTCCTTCATTGAAAATTGCTGAAAAATAAGTCATCTGCATCCTTAAAACCTTATGAACCCCCTCCCTTCATTGGCACAGGGGTTTGGTTCTGAGAGCCCTTCATCCTAGGTCAAGGGCATAGCCAGAAAGGCAGCCACTCCCTCACTGGTCATGCACCACACATTCATGGGAAATTAAAAAAGAAAAGAAAGAAAGAAAACAAAAAGAAAAAAAAATTAATAAAATTCTATGAACCTCTTCTAACTTCCAACTCTGAGACACTTTAATTATTGAGAAATTTGCTCTCCTACACTCAATAAATCAAAAACAAATTAGCTTTTTGTGATCAACAGGAATTTGGGGAGTAATCTTTTTTGGGAACTTGACAGCTAACATTTGGGGACCATAGAATTCTAAGAGATCCTTGCCTTTAATGCAACATCACACAAATATGTGAATATTCACTTTGATTTAATGGGTTGATTGATTGAAATGGTCTTAAAATTGGCCATTAACTTGACATTAGACTGGCTTTATGTCCGATATTACCTAGGTCTCTTAAGATCCTCCCAAGACATGGAGGTCTTAGTCTCCAACTGCACAAGTGTTAGAAAGGATTGAGCCTTTCTAATAGACTTGGCTCCAGATGGACACTTAAAGTCTGACCACAAACTGCCTACCTGAGCCCAGCTTACCCTTTGCAGGCCCTTTGCACTGTCTTCCTTATATCAATTACAGAATGAGGATAAAGGGCAGAAGACCCAGAAACCCCATTCAGCTTCCTCAGTATTATTAGAATGCTTTCTTTAGTAGAAGGCTCACTTAGGGAATTAGTTATAATACCAGCATCTTACATAAGAAAAAACAAAAAGCTATTTGGAGTGTTTGCAAGAGTGCATGGGTTTGTGTAAGCATATACACACAGAGGGTAGGTGTCAATAATCTCAGCTAACGAATGCTTCCTTAAGTTACCAAAATAGAGAGATGATGGTTTAATGACCAGTGAAGTGATGTAGCAGTGGTGATTACAGCAAGAACATGTCTTTGACCAATGTGTAATTTGTTTTATTGAAACTACAAATCAATGAATCTTGCTCACATAATTCAACAGAAATATATTCACTTGGAAAACCTTCTATTAATAATAATGGAGAGAGAGATTTAAGATGGCATAGTTTATTGATGATCTTCTGTGTGCCAAGAAGTTTTCAGATATTATTTAAATTGTCTAAACCAGTTCTTCTCAATTTTAATGTCCCTGAAGCTTTTTCTAAAATGCTGTGTTCTGATTCTTTAGGATTGGGGTAGGAGCTCAGCGTTTTTGTGGAAATGGAACTATATTATGTATCAATTCTGATGGGAATTGCATGAATCTATTCATGTTTTCAAATTCATAGAACTTGGGAATTACATGAATTGATACATATCTTCATATTCATAAAAAGTGAATTAGTCAGTTGGTTTTGTCTGAGTCTTTGCCACCCCATTGACTGTAGCCTACAAGGCTCCTCTGTCCCTGTAATTCTCCAGGCAAGAATCCTCGAGTGGGTTGCCATTTCCTTCTCCAGGAGATCTCCCTGACCCAGGGATTTAACCCAGGTCTCCTGCATTGTAGGCAAATTCTTAACAATCTAAGCCACAAGAGAAGCCAATGTCTCTTTTACTGTATGATACTTTTTAAAAATAAAATTTGAAGTCATATATGTATATATGCCCTGAAAAATTCAAACTTATGTTACATAATACTCCTTCTGAAATGTTTATCTTGAACTTGAACATGAGAAAACAATTTATTTTTTGTCCCAAATTGAGAACAACTGGCTCAGATTCTGCAAGGTTATCAATATCATAAGAGAGAAAATCAAAAACACTGGAAACTTCTCAGACTTAAAAGACTAAATAGAGACATGACAACTAGATGTGATGTGGAATCCTTGATTAGGTCTTGCATTAGGAGAAGAAAAGCACAAGAATAAGTGATATTATTGAGATAATTGGATAAATTTGAGTATGAACTATATTACATAGAAGTATTGCATCAATGTTAAAGTAGCAGAACATGACAATTCTATTATCTACACAGGAGAGTGTCATTGTCCTTCAATTCATGCTGAAATATTTAAGGGAAATGTGACATGATGCTTACAACTCATTTTGAAATGAGTCAGCAAAATGCATGAACATATAGAAGAGAATTGAATGTGGCAAGTTAATCCAGGTGAAAAGCAGATGGGTGTGCTTCATACTATTTTTGCAATGAATCAGAAGTTTAAATTTTTTCAAAATAAAAATTGGTTGCATTAATTTCCCATGAGTGTTATAACAAACTGTCACAAACTTAGTGGCACCCCAACTTTCCTCCCCTATTCCTAACACTTGGTAACAACCAATCTGTTTTCCATCTCTTTAATTAGGTTATTTCATGAATGCTATGAAAAAGGAATCGTCCAATATATAGGTTTTGAAATTGGCTATGTTGGCTTTCTTCACTCAGTATAATTTCCTTGAGATTCACTCAAGCTGTTGAGTACATCAATATTCTGTCTAATTTGATTGATGAGGATGGGTGTTCATTGGAAGGACTGATGCTGAGGCTGAAACTCCAATACTTTAGCCACCTCACACGAAGAGTTTACTCATTGGAAAAGACCCTGATGATGGGAGGGATTGGGAGCAGGAGGAGAAGGGGATGACAGAGGATGAGATGGCTGGATGGCATCACTGACTCGATGGACATGAGTTTGGGTAAACTCTGGGAGTTGGTGATGGACAGGGAGGCCTGGCGTGCTGTGATTCATGGGGTCTCAAAGAGCCGGACACGACTGAGCGACTGAACTGAACTGAACTGATATTTCGCCATAGATGGACCAGGGTTTGTTCAGCCACTCATGCACTGAAGGACATTTGGGTAATTTCCTGTTTTGAGTTACTACAAATAAAGCTGCTACAAACCTTTGGGTACAAATTTCAGCATAAAAATAAGTTTTCATCTCTCTGGGAGAAATGCCCAAGAGTGCAGTTGATGGTTCACTGAACAAATTCATTTCATATTCTTTTCTGTGTTAAAAATATGCTCTTTATAAAGGGCTGGAACCAACTCTTCACAAAATAATTTCCATATAGCCACGTAAACCCAAGGAGATGTGAAGAAAGCTTGGAAGTTGGCACCTGTGCTGAAAAATAGAGGTTATCACCTGTGCCCACAGTCTCTCCTGAGAGGATTCTTGACTCCCTTTTAACAAGATCTTTTACTGAAGGGGAGATAGGAAAGAATGCAAACAGAGAAAAGACTTCCTTGCTTCTGAAATAAGGAATATTGAGAATGCCATCTCAGAAATGAGGCTGAAAAGCTCATCAGACCTGTACAGTTTGACATGAATAAAATTTCAGTGGATTTTGTGTTCCTGGCTAGCCTTTTATTCTGCAGGTGACTGATCCTAGGTCTGTGAAGGACCTTCTACTCAAGTGGATCCTGGCTCCAAGAACACGACCAATACGTGGATTGGGGTGGGGGACATCTTGTTCTTAGAAAATGAAAGAAGATGAAAGATTAAAGACAATGTTTTTTTCTATTAAAAAAAGCTCACGTCCTGTTTTCTTTAAAAAAGGCAGAAGACCTAAGTAGACATTTCTCCAAAGAAGACATACAGATGATCAACAGGCATATTAAAATTTGCTCAACATTGCTGATTATTGCTGTTGTTCAGTTGCTAAGTCATTTATGACTCTTTGCAACCCCTTGGATTGTAGCACACCAGGCCTTCCTGTCCTTCCTTATCTCCTGGAGTTTTCTCAAACTCATGTCCATTGAGTCAGTGATGCCATCCAGCCATCTCATCCTCTATCACCCCCTTCTCCTTCTGCTTTCAGTCTTTTCCAGCATCAGGGTCTTTCCCATTGAGTTGATTCGTTGCATCAGGTGGCCAAACTATTGAAGTTTCAGTTTCAACATCAGTCCTTCCAATGAATGTTCAGGGTTGACTTCTTTTTTTTTTTTTTTTTTAATTTTATTTTATTTTTAAACTTTACATAATTGTATTAGTTTTGCTAAATATCAAAATGAATCCGCCACAGGCATACATGTGTTCCCCATCCTGAACCCTCCTCCCTCCTCCCTCCCCACACCATCCCTCCGGGTCGTCCCAGTACACCAGCCCCAAGCATCCAGTATCTCGCATCGAACCTGGACTGGCAACTCGTTTCCTACATGATATTCTACATGTTTCAATTAGGATTGACTGGTTTGACCTCCCTGCAGTCCAAGAGACTCTTGAGAGTTTTCTCCAGCACCACAACTTGAAAGCATCAATTCTTCGGCATTCAGTCTTCTTTATGGTCCAACTCTCACATCCACACATGGCTACTGGAGAAACCATAGATTTGACTAGACGTATTTTGTCAGTAAAGTAATGCCTCTGCTTTTTAATATGTTGTCTAGGTTTGTCATAGCTTTTCTTCCAAGGAGTAAGTGTCTTTTAATTTCATGGCTTCAGTCACCATAAGCAAAGATATTGGAGCCTAAGAAAATAAAATCTGTCATTGATTCCACTTTTTCCCCATCTAGTTGCCATGAAGTGATGGGACAAGATGCCATGATCTTAGTTTTTTGAATACTGAGTTTTAGGCCAGGTTTTTCACTCTCCTCTTTCACTCTCATCAAGAGACTCTTCAGTTCCTCTTCATTTTCTGCCATGAGAGTGATATCATCTGCTTATCTGAGGTTGTTGATATTTCTCCCAAGAATCTTGATTCTAGCTTGTGATTCATCCAGCCCAGCATTTTGCATGATATGCTGTGCATATATGACTAAATAAATTATTCAGTTCAGTTCAGTTCAGTCGCTCAGTCGTGTCCGACTCTTTGTGACCCCAGGAATCACAGCACGCCAAGCCTCCCTGTCCATCACCAACTCCCGGAGTTCACTCAAACTCACATCCATCGAGTCGGTGATGCCATCCAGCCATCTCATCCTCTGTCATCCCCTTTTCCTCCTGCCCCCAATCCCTCCCAGCATCAGAGTCTTTTCCAATGACTCAACTCTTCGCATGAGGTGGCCAGAGTACTGGAGTTTAGATAAATGCAAATCAAAACTGCAATGAGGTAACACCTCAAACCAGTCAGAATGGCTATCATCAAAATGTCTACAGATAATAAATACTAGAGAGAGTAGAGAAAAGGGAACCCTCCTATACTGTCAAGGGAATGTAAATTGGTACAGTCACTATGGAAAACAGTGTGGAGATTCATTAAAAATACTAAAAACAGAACTACCATATGATCTTGCAATTCTACTCCTGGGCATATATCTGGAGAAAACTCTAATTCAAAAAGATACATGCACTTCAGTGTTCATAGTAGCACTAATTACAGTGGACAAGACGTGGAAGGAACCTAAATACCCATGAAAGATGAATGGATAAAGAAGGTAAGGTATATATAATGGAATTTTGCTTAACTATAAAAAAAGAATGGAATAATGCCATTTGCAGCAACGTAGATGGACCTAGAAATTATCATATTAAGTAAAGTAAGTCAGATAAAGACAGATACATGATATTACTTATACGTGGAATCTAAAAAATAATACAAATGGATTTATTTACTAAACAGAAACAGACTCATAGGTTTAGGAAAAAATAAACAAAAGAACTTATGGTTACCAAAGGGGAAGGGGCTGGGGAATAAACTAGGAACATGGGATTAATATATTAATATATATAACATAAACAATAGGATTTAAAATATAAAAGAAAAACATTTTACTTACATGGTATCCACCTTTTTTGTGTGTGCTCAGTTGCATCTGATTCTTTGTGGCCCCATGGACTGTAGCCTGCCAGGCTTCTCTGTCCAAGGAATTCTCCAGGCAAGAATACTGGAATGGAGTGGCACTTCCTACTCCAGGGGATCTTTATGACCCAGGTGTTGAACCCACATTTTTTGTGTCTCCTGTATTGGCAGGCAGGTTCTTTATCACTAGCTCCACCTGGGAAGCCCCATCCACCTTTTTAAGCTGGTCCTAATCAGTCTCACGGGGGAACTGTGTTTACAGGTGCTATTGTCCAGAACTGCAAGGCTCTTCTCAGTCTTCTGTCTCTGTTTAGGCCTCAGGGTGACAGTCACCTCCCCCGCACAACTTCTGACTCTCCTTTGTGATCACAGGATCCCAGACCCACACATCTTTTTTTTTTTCTTTGTAATGCTTACATCATCTGTGCTAACCCTTGGGTTTCTCCACTCAAACATGGTCTAGAATGGGGCAGAAGCGATTGGTTGTCTATTAGATCTAGAAGCGTGTATCTCAGATAGGGACTTGAACCCACAGTCTTCTAACTGAGATGACACACAGTTTCAGGACTCACTGAAGCTCAGGCTCTTAAAGTCTTATCACAGAAAGAATTCAATGAGTGACAAAGTGAGAAGAAGTGGGTTTATTTAGACAGAAACACCCTCCCCTTGGGACTGTCATGGTGTCTGTGGGTGTGTCATTTAGCATGATGATGTGTTACAGTGAATGTATACTGAGGTTCAAGGTCTAGAGGAAGTCAACTCATCCTCCATCTTGGATCCATTAGGTTTTAACCAGTTTTCATCACATCCTATGGCTGTCATTCTTTTAAAGGCTGTGCCCTGCTCCCTTGCCTCCTGTTTCAGATCCACAGAATTTGGAGAAGATTCAAAGCTCACAAACAACCACTCTTCCTTTTTTTGAGGGGCCTATTTTTGCAATGTGTTGCTGTTCCTCTTTTTTAATTTACCACCAACTTCTCCAACAGAAAACATAGACATTCATGATGAGTGCTATAAAAGAAAAGCTTTTTACCTATAAAGTCTAAAGGTGATTTTTCACTTGCCATAGAAAATTCCTAACTACTATAGCTTGAGTTTGCTTTCCACCTTTGCAGCCATGTGCTACAGATTATAATCCAAACTTTATCATACATATCACATGGTTACCAAACCAGGTTTGCTTTGCCCAACAGGAAGCAAGCCAAACTCTGAGATGCCTAGATTTGCAGTAAAAACAGGGTTCATTTGCAAGGCAGTCAAGCAAGGAGACAGGAGAATGAGTCTCAAGTCTGCTTCCCCTAACACAAGGGGTTCAGGGTATTTACGGGATAAGGAATAAAGAAAAAGAGTGGTCTAAGGCATAGGGAACATGGGGCATGGTGATTGGAAAAAGGTGCAAATAACTATCTTTTTGTGCAGGCATTAACTAAGCTCAGGCCTCTGTATGTTCACAAGGTCACGGAGCCAGTAGACCCTCACGTGTGCCCAGGAGAACAGCGCTGGTAGCCTATCAAGTGTCAACCAGTTCAGCTCAAACTGGACTCCACTGAAAACAACTCAGGCAAATATCTTATTATTTAGGCTCTGTGCAGCTTAGAGGGCATGCAAGTCTTCAAATGACCTTGACTGGTAAAGGCAGGTGAAATGCACTTGATTAATTACCCACAATATCAACATTTTTCAAGGAACTAATCAAATTCTACCACATACAATGTGAGCTACATTCCATAGGAGCTATGATGAATTTAGAAATTTTCATCAGAAGTTGATGATGATGTCAGTTCATTCTATTCTCTTTCAAGGTGAGCAGATTATTTTGGTACTTCAGTGTATCAAGGTATTTATTTGTTCTTTCAGTATAGGCGGGATTTATGTTTACCAAGCATATGAGCATGATTTCCATGGTTCATTGTATTTCAGGGGCTTGTACAGAAAAAGACTGTATACAAACATAATGCATCACAAATACAATTATCTTATTTTAGATAAAGATTTCCATTTCTCTGTAGTTTATATCTGTTCAGTTTCCATTTCCTTTTTTTTAACTTCTTTATGCTATGGAGAGAGGAAGAGACAGAAATACTACTATTGTCAGATTTTGCCAGTGTTTCCATGGTTGCCAATGACATTCATGTTTTTTCTTCATAGCGCATAATAAAGCATGTATTATGTAAATAATTTCAAATGCCATCTAAAATTATGTTCTCCTGTAGAATTAGAGAACTTGGAGGCTAAGTACGTCTCTATTCTTTTATATGATCTAGAATCTCTTTTGAAAAATGATCCCACATTCCTACAACTAATTGTCATGGAAACAACTTCGAATATCTAAAATTCACTGTCAACTGGTAGTAAGAGGCCTTAAATGCTGCTCCAACATTGGCTGCTCCTTGAAGCCTCATTAAAACCATTTGCTTCACCTTTCCCACTGTAGCTAGTACTTTTATTTATGGGAAATTTAGATACCGTTCCTGAATCTTGAAAGAGCTATTCCTGCCTCCAAAATCTTGCCCAGGAGACCATCTTCAGCAAGCTCCTCTGAGACAGTGGCCTTTGTCTAAATCCACAGTCATATGGATAGTGCATGAAATTGAAAATAACTTGAACAAAATAATAGGTAAATGTAAACCAAAATGATAGACGAGATTAGGGTAGGCAGACACCATTTCCCCATGTGGCACGTGATATCATTTCCAAACACCAGTATAGAGGGTTTTGCATCCTCCTTTGTAAGTGCATAATCTCAGGACAAACTGTAGATCTACCAACAGAAGGAGCAGTGCCGGTTACCCAGGGAAATTTCACTGCTCCCTAATCTCAGTGCCTTGAAGCAACAAAGGTTTATTTCTCATCCTGCTGCATATCTTCTGTCTCTTAGCTTGGGCATGTCTTCTGACAGGGTCTAGGATGTTAAAGCAGCCATAAATTAGAGCTCTGGGGGGTTTGAGACAGGCAATTAGGATCTCTGGAATAAAAGTAACACACATTATTTCTATTTACAACCCATGGGGCAGAGTTAGTCATCTGTTTTACCAAACTTTAAAGGGGCTAGGAAATATAGTTTTTCCCCATACCAAGAAGAAAGAAGCCAGCAAGGAAGAAAATAGCTGGGAAATGGAACTACCCACCAATCCACTATTCTGGCTGGGTAGAGGGTCTCCTCTAAAAAGCAGTGAAATTGCCCTGGGTAACTGGCGTTGCTCCTTCCTCAGAAGTTGTGAAGAATTGAACTTTCCAACAGTATTAGTCAGGATAGCCTACATTGCATGCAAGTGATTCTGAAATACTGCCCACATTTCCCCTACCTTTCTCCATTTTTTTTTTTTCTCTTTAATTTTTAATCAGTCTATGTCAAGAAAAAACAGCATTTGATCTAGCTTCCAGCTGTTATCACTAACAGTGTAGCAATTTTATGGATCAGAGTTTTGTTTGTAGCTGGGTAAAGGATAGAAATGGTATGGACCTAACAGAAACAGAAGATATTAAGAAGAGATGGCAAGAATACACAGAAGAACTGTACAAAAAAGATCTTCACGACCCAGATAATCACAATGGTGTGATCACTGACCTAGAGCCAGACATCCTGGAATGTAAAGTCAAGTGGGCCTTGGAAAGCATCACTACGAACAAAGCTAGTGGAGGTGATGGAATTCCAGTTGAGCTATTCCAAATCCTGAAAGATGATGCTGTGAAAGTGCTGCACTCAATATGCCAGCAAATTTGGAAAACTCAGCAGTGGCCACAGGACTGGAAAAGGTCAGTTTTCATTCCAATCCCAAAGACAGGCAATGCCAAAGAATGCTCAAAGTACGGCACAATCACACTCATCTCACATGCTAGTAAAGTAATGCTCAAAATTCTCCAAGCCAGGCTTTAGCAATATGTGAACCGTGAACTTCCTGATGTTCAAGCTGGTTTTAGAAAAGGCAGAGGAACCAGAGATCAAATTGCCAACATCCGCTGGATCATGGAAAAAGCAAGAGAGTTCCAGAAAAACATCTATTTCTGCTTTATTGACTATGCCAAAGCCTTTGACTGTGTGGATCACAATAAACTGTGGAAAATTCTGAAAGAGAGGGGAATACCAGAACACCTGATCTGCCTCTTGAGAAACCTGTATGCAGGTCAGGAAGCAACAGTTAGAACTGGACATGGAACAACAGACTGGTTCCAAATAGGAAAAGGAGTTCGTCAAGGCTGTGTATTGTCACCCTGTTTATTTAACTTATATGCAGAGTACATCATGAGAAACGCTGGGCTGGAAGAAGCACAAGCTGGAATCAAGATTGCCGGGAGAAATATCAATAACCTCAGATATGCAGATGACACCACCTTTATGGCAGAAAGTGAAGAGGAACTAAAAAGCCTCTTGATGAAAGTGAGAGTGGTGAGTGAAAAGTTGGCTTAAAGCTCAACATTGAGAAAACGAAGATCATGGCATCCAGTCCCACCACTTCATGGGAAATAGATGGGGAAACAGTGGAAACAGGGTCAGACTTTATTTTTCTGGGCTCCAAAATCACTACAGATGGTGACTGCAGCCATGAAATTAAAAGACGCTTACTCCTTGGAAGAAAAGTTATGACCAACCTAGATAGCATATTGAAAAGCAGAGACATTACTTTGCCAACAAAGGTTCATCTAGTCAAGGCTATGGTTTTTCCTGTGATCATGTATGGATGTGAGAGTTGGACTGTGAAGAAGGCTGAGTGCTGAAGAATTGATGCTTTTGAACTGGGGTGTTGGAGAAGACTCTTGAGAGTCCCTTGGACTGCAAGGAGATCCAACCAGTCCATTCTGAAGGAGATCAGCCCTGGGATTTCTTTGGAAGGAATGATGCTAAAGCTGAAACTCCAGTACTTTGGCCACCTCATGCGAAGAGTTGACTCATTGGAAAAGTCTCTGATGCTGGGAGGGATTGGGGACAGGAGAAGAAGGGGACGACAGAGGATGAGATGGCTGGATGGCATCACTGACTCGATGGACATGAGTCTGAGTGAACTCCGGGAGTTGGTGATGGATAGGGAGGGCCTGGCGTGCTGCAATTCATGGGGTTGCAAAGAGTCAGACACAACTGAGTGACTAATCTGATCTGATCTGATCATTCCTAAGAAAATGATTGATAAACACATCCCTCAAATCCTAAACTGTCCCTTCAAATATATGTTATCTGTGAAGCTGATTCCTTTTCTTCTCTGGATATTAGACAAAACTCTGATCTCCACTGTATTTTAGTGCAGACTCTCTACCAAAGTAGAATGCTGGGATAGTGTGTGGTCATTCATTTCTTAAGAAATTGTGTGAAGAAATTCTGATGTTAAATTATATAGCAAAATCACAAAAATGTATTTCCATCAAGAGAGGTAAACTCATTTCTGCATTACCTTGCTCCAGGTTTTCCAACGTGCCAATTTCTCCCTAGTCTTTGCTGTTGATGAGAGAACCAACTTTTCCTTTTCCCATCCCTCTTACTGCAGTGTTCTAAACAGATTTCATACTCAGTAATGATGACAGACTAAAGCCCAAGGCCAAAAGCATGGGAACACCTGATTAAGCTGTTTAATTCTCTTAAAAATATGAGAAACATTTATATGCCACTAAAAGAACCCAATCTTCCCCTTCATCCACTTCACCCCTATTCTAGGTAGATAATAGGACTTGCCTGAGATACTAATCAAACCATTACAAGAAGTTTTGCTTTTTCTGCTTTTCATATTCTTAGGAAATTTCTTATTTCAGGAAGTACCCAGAGGCAAAAATTGATGAGAAAGTAGAGAGGGAAGTAGGAGTTAATTGTTGCCATGATCAGCAACAATAGGAAGATCACCTGAGATGTCATCCTGCCTTGAAACTCCACATTTATCTATGATACCTTCAGTACCAAGGGAAATTAACTTTATCATTGGCAGAAAAGAAATGGAGGCCAAATGACATCCAGGGCAGCATGAAATAAAAATTTTGCAATGACTTGAAAAGAAAAGAATGATGGGAGACCTGAGCCAGCATCTAGCACAGTCTGCTGCAGGCTTTCCCACTGCAGAAACAGAGCCATGGCTGCCGCATGCATCTGTGAGCAGCCACTGAGGAAAACACCCATGTCCCATTACGATTATGCTAATATGATTTTAATTGATTGCAAAAGTTGATAGTTTTACTTGAAATTGCACTGAAATTTTGCTTTTGTAAAAGAGAAAAACTTAAGAAGTTCAACCAGATTGTGTGCTTTCCAAATTGCATGTGTGCATCCGTGCTCAGTCACTTCAGCCATGTCTATTTCTTTGTAATCCTATGGATTGTAGCTCACCAGGCTACAGGATTTTCCAGGCAAGAATACTAGAAAGGATTGCCCTGCCTCTGGGGGATCTTCCAGACCCAGGGATCTAATCCGTGTCTCTTATGTCTCCTGCATTGGCAGGTGGGTTCTTTATCACTAATGCCACCTGGGAAGTCCCATTTCACATGTTAAGTAACATTAAAATACAAATAGTGTAGATTACCCAGAGGCTCACCAACCTCTTTTTTTTTTTTTTTTCAAAGTTATTCATTCACTGTTCAAGTTAGAAAAGCACTGTTTTGGAGTGAATAATTGAGATTTTTCAACAATTGCATTCATCTCACATGCGAGCAAAGTAATGCTCAAAATTCTCCAAGCCAGGCTTCAACAGTACATGAACAGTGAATTTCCAGATGTTCCAGTTGGATTTAGAAAAGGCAGAGGAACCAGAGACCAAATTGCCAACATCCACTGGATCATCAAAAAAGCAAGAGAGTTCAAGAAAAACATCTATTTCTGCTTTATTGACTATGCCAAAGCCTTTGACTGTATGAATCACAACAAACTGTGGAAAATTCTTCAAGAGATGAAAATACCAGACCACCTTACCTGCCTCCTGAGAAATCTGTATGCAGATCAAGAAGCAACAGTTAGAACTGGACATGGAACAACAGACTGGTTCCAAATAGGAAAAGGAGTATGTCAAGGCTGTATATTGTCACTCTGCTTATTTAACTTCTATGCAGAGTACATCATGAGAAACGCTGGGCTGGATGAAGTGCAAGCTGGAATCAAGATGGCTGAGAGAAATATCAATCACCTCAGATATGCAGATGACACCACCCTTATGGCAGAAAATGAAGAATAACTAAAGAGCCTCTTGATGAAGGTGAAAGAGAAAAGTGAAAAAGTTGGCTTAAAACTCAACATTCAGAAAACTAAGATCATGGCATCGGTCCCATCATTTCATGGCAAATAGATGGGGGGAAAAATGGAAACACTGAGAGCCTTTATTTTGGGGAGACTCCGAAATCACTGTAGATGGTGACTGCAGCCATGAAATTAAAAGATTCTTGCTCCTTGGAAGAAAAGCTATGACCAACCTAGTTCAGCTCAGTTCAGTTCAGTCGCTTAGTGGTGTCCAACTCTTTGTAACCCCATGGACTGCAGCACACCAGGCCTCCTTGTCCATCACCAGCTCCCAGAGTTTACTCAAACTCATGTCCATCAAGTCGGTGATGCCATCCAACCATCTCATCCTCCGTCATCCCCTTCTCCTCCTTCAATCTTTCCCAGCATCAGGGTCTTTTCAAATGAGTCAGTTCTTTGCCTCAGGTGGCCAAAGTATTGGAATTTCAGCTTCAGCATCAGTCCTTCCAATGAATATTCAGGTCTGATTTCCTTTAGGATGCACTGGTTGGATCTCCTTGCAGTTCAAGGGACTCTCAAGAGTCTTCTCCAACACCACAGTCCAAAAGTATCAATTCTTCAGTGCTCAGCTTTCTTTATAGTCCAACTCTCACATCCATACATGACTATTAAAAATCAAAGATGTTACTTTGCCAATAAAGGTCCATTTAGTCAAAGCTATGGTTTTTCTGGTAGTCATATATGAATGTGAGAGTTAAACTATAAAGAAAGCTGAGCACCAAAGAATTGGTGCTTTTGGACTGTGGTGTTGGAAAAGACTCTTGAGAGTCCCTTGGACTGCAAGGAGATCAAATCAGTCAATCCTAAAGGAAATCAATCCTGAATATTCATTGGAAGGACTGATGCTGAAGCTGAAACTCCAATGCTTTGGCCACCTGATGCAACGAACTAACTCATTTGAAGAGACCCTGAAGCTGGGAAGATTGAAGGAAGGAGGAGAAGGGAACAACAGATTACGAGATGATTGGATGGCATCACCAGTTCGATGGACATGAGTTTGAGGAACCTCCGGTAGTTGGTGATGGACAGGGAAGCCTGACGTGCTGCAGTCTATGGGGTTGCAAAGAGTCGGACACGACTGAGTGACTGAATTGAACTGAACTGAACTGAACTGAGACTTTGGGTAACTGCTGAGGATGAGTGTAATGGGATAGCATTACCGCTCCCTTCTGTGTGTGTCCATTTGTGTGTGTATGTGTGTGTGTGTGTGTGTTGGGTGGGTGTGGATGGTGTGTCTTCAAATTTTTTGGTAGAGACATTTTGACAAGAATGGTAACAAAGCCAGGCTAGGGATTATGTTGTTTTCTATGATTCAGTCACCTTTAATCCTACTGTTCAGAGTGTCTAACTGACAAATACAGTTGTGCGAGGTGACAGTATAAATAATAAAAGGACAGGGCAGGTGTGTCTTCTCTCCTTTCCTACCAGAATACCAACTTCACTGTGAGTGGCCAGGTTTACCAGTAACACTCTTGCTTCCTTTGTGGAAGAGTGGCCATGGAAGACATTGCTGGCTGTGAAATTCTAGCTAAGGCTATGAGGTAGGGATTCCAGAAAGCTCCATTAAAGTGTGGCTGCCATGGCACCCTTGCTTCCCCTTTGCCCTTCCTCTTGCTTGCTGGGTGGGATGTGGCCCTGTTCTTGGTGATGAAGCAGCTATCTTTCGTGGAACCAAGATGAAGGCATCTAGAGAAATCTGAGGACCTCTGCAATGCGTCCCTTCAAGCTTCCTGGTTACCAAGAGGAAGATCTTAGTAATCAAGCCAGTATTGAGGAAGTTCTAGTCATTGTCATTAAGGTTTCCCTTATACACAACTAAGTATAGGCCTTCAGAAGAAGGACAGCCGAGCTCCTCGCAGTCCTCTACTAATGCTGTGTGGGGAGGGTGGCGACCTATCACAAAGACGCTGACCCTCAGCAAGGTGTCCACTGACCCCAATTGGCCTGGAAGCTGGAGAAGGAGGCCCCAGGACATCAAGAGGGGACTCTGGGGTTTATATCAGGAAATGGAAGCAAATTCCTCCCCAATTCCCCAGGAAAACTTCCTCTCAGAGAACTCGAAGGGAATAGGATCTTGAAAGGAAGGATAAAACTAGCTCTTTCAGAGTACCTATATTTAGCACTTCCTGAAAGCAGCTATTTTGAGTTGTGTGTGAATGAAAGCAACAGAGGACTTTAAAAGAGGGGAGAGAGAGAGATCCTGTGAAAGGAAGCAGTATATATTTAACCTAGAAGAAGACGAATTCAGAGCACCACATATTTTGGTCCAATTCTAGTTGATTCGTGGAAAGCATGGTCTTACAATTAATGAAAGAAAGAGGAAGACAGAGGAAAATAATTCAAGATTGAAGGTAGAGTTCAAGATAAGAAATGAGATGCTATCTCATGTACCCTGCCTGGGAACGGCTCTCATTGATTGAGACAATCACTGCTGTGACATTTTGAGTGTTTACTATGTGAGAACATTATTCCAAGTCTTTTGCCCCTCAGATTTCATTTAGTCCTAAAAGATATTGCTTCCAGCTTCAGCTGAGGAAATGAAGGTGTCCATTTGCCCCCAATCACAGTACAAAGCAGTGGGTCAGGCTTTGACACTGTTATTTTCTGTCTAACAGCAGAAACAGCCCTACGCTAACAGACTCTGCAGAACTTCTTGTTTTAAATGTGATTGCAAAAAATCTCAATTAAGAAAGTCTTCAATTAATCGAGTGTTCCGGGTAACTTAATTTCCTGGTTTAATTGAGCACTAACCAGAAAAACTTTTCCAAATGTTTTTCCAAAGTATGTAAGACACATTTTCTTGACTTAGTGAACCCAATTTAATTTTTTTTAGATAACTAAGTCACTGATGGTGCCTCAGGCTGACTGTTCTTACCATCCAATAGCACACAGTCTGCTTGGTGTTGTAGAGATGTTTTTAGGTGTTTTTTTTTTTTTTTTTTTTTCAATCTTCTACTAATTAAGGCTGACAAGGACATCTATGAGTGGAAGATTATTTCTTTTATATTTCAAATTAGTTTCAGATACGCCTAAAGTGCAATGTTAGGTCACTGGGTTAGATATTTCAGCTATTTTTAATGCTTCCAAAAATGTTTCCAAAGCCTACAATAGTTTTCACCATCAGCCCTCAGTATTATAATTACAAAAAAAAAAAAATGTTAGAAAGTAATTGTTTGCAATGAATTTGACTGTAAATTGGTAACTGATGAGTTGAAAGATCACTGAAGATTCTCATGAAAGTAGCATGAAGATGGATAGCAACCAGAAAGGAAGAAAATGCCTGGAGAACAAAGTCTCAGAGGGGAAAAGTGGTAACACACTTTCCTAAATTGCAAGCAACAGTGTCCTGATGATTGTTTCACAACCAGTGCTCTTCCCAGGTGGCACTAGTGGTAAAAAACCTGCTGCCAATGCAGGAGACATAAGAATGTGGGTCCGATCCCTGGGTCAGGAAGATCCCCTGGAGAAGGGCATGGCAGCCCAGTCCGGTATTCTTGCCTGGAGAATCCCATGGACAGAGGAGCCTGGCAGGCTACAGTTCAGACGGTCGCAGGATTGGACACGACTGAAGTGATTTAGCCCACTTAGGCCACACATGCATGCTTCAGAAAAGGGAGAGAAGGAAAGGAAAGCCCTGATTTACAGTGTTTGTTATGATGTACACATTTCTCTTGTGGTTGTTCTCAAATCACTTAGCTCAGAGTTAGGAAAAAATGGGCTCAGTTGAATCTTGTGATCCTGCAGGAGCTGGCACCATCACACCACTGACTACAAGGGAACAAGGGGACGATTAGAAGGGGTAGTGAGGATAAGGATCTTCGGGTGTGGATCTATCACCACATCCTCCACACTCTCTGCCCAAATTTCTGGACACTTACAGGGACCTCTAAACAGAGGGCTGAGGGCTGGATGCTCTGTGTGGTCAGGAAAAAGTCACACCCCTTAACCCTGGCACAGCTGAAACCCACAGGAAATTTCCTGTGTGTGAGATGGGTGTCCCCTAGCAACCATCATGTCCCCTAATCTTTTCATGTGATAGTTTTCAGTCTAATGAGACAACAGATGTCTTGAATAATGCATCAGACTTCATTGCATAGGCAATATCTCTTACTGGTCATCTATTTCTACCAAATTAGAAAAAACTAACAACACAAAAATAGCTCATTATAAGTGACAGTAAGTGCTTGATTATGGCTAAGTATCAAGATTAAAAATGGACCCAGAAAAGAGAAGATATTTCTCAGTGGGCCCTATTTTCAGTGCTTTATCTAATTTTGGCTGCAAAGCATGTAACACCCTAAAGACAGAGGTTAGAAGTTTCAGCAGAGTGATCATAGCAAATGGATTCTTAATCTAGTCACTTATTTCATTTGACTTTAGGAAGTGCTTCTTCATTTTTTTAGCATTTGGATATGGTTTTGAAATATTCATTGCTTTATTTCTCCAGAAAAATTAGAAAAAAAAAAAGCATAAAATACTGGAGAAATGTTGATGATTGAGCCATCTCACAAAATCCTGGATTCCTATCCATGACAGAGATTGCCAGTGTATCTACCTTGCCTTTTATTTTCTGTATTTCTGATGCTTTGACATCTGGGGCCTTCCTGACCCTGGAAGGACTGTGCGTCCCAGAGTTAGCCAGCTCCCAGAGATAGTAAACTACTCACCTATGAGCACACCTTTTTTGTGCAAGTCAACCAATGCAGAGCTCACATCCCAACCACCTTCTTTCTGGGGCTGTCACATTCATGCTTTTCCCTAATCACCCTAGAACTAGGCACCAGACAATCAAAGACAGCACTTTTGCCCCAGAGTCTGCTGGAATTATTCAAACTAGCCTATTACTCTGTCTTGCTCATTCTTTCCCAGAGAAACCATAATAAAGATTATTTTCCACATTTCCCCTCTCCCTCTGCCTCATGTTACTTCCCCACATGTTCCCCTACTCACCGCATAGCATGTCATGCCCCACATCTTAGGATCTATGAGTATAACAAACTATCTTTTTAGTGACAATTGTTTCCTGATCTGATGGTCTAACCATACCTGAAAAACAATAAAGTTTACATTTTAAAACAACCAATTGTCTTGCAATACCCATTTTTCCCTTCTTGATAACAGATCCTGAACTTCTAGATAAGCACGCTGCCTCCCAGATAAAAAGATAGTCATTTTTGAGTATCCCTGGCCACTAGCAGTGGCTATATGAATAAGTTCTACTCAGTGAGGGGAAAGAGGTGCTGTGTACTCGGCATGCTTTCCTTTATGTTCATCCTCTTGCTGTCAGCCTGCAGGGACTCTGATGGCTGGAGCTCCAGCAGCCATTAGTATGTGTCGCATATCCCAGAGAAAGGGGAACTGACTCATTTGATAAATCTAGATCCCTCGTGATTTCATGAAGCTATTGGACTCCTTTCAGTGACAAAAAATAAAAATCTATCTTGCTTCAGTAACTATCACTTGAGATTTTGCTCTTACATTCATCCATATAAGGTCATATAAAATATTCTTTTTAATGTAAATAATCATAATATCTTGACCTGGAGTAACTCAAGGTACTCAATATGTTCCAAAAATAAATGACTTGATCCTGCTACTGACATTATCAGTATCAAAATGAAAATAGTTTAACTCATTCTTAATGTCAAAAACCCTGCGAGTGCCTTTTCTTTCAGCTGTCAATATACTTAGTGCTACAAAGCAGCATACTACAATATATGCCCTGCCTGCTCCACTTTTCCTAAATGTAGAAGACTGCCAAGGTGCTGGTGACCATGATTTGATCACATCCCCAAATTTCACTTTTCCTTTGAACAATAAATTAGGAGCAGGAGGCGAATCATTAACCACCAACTGCTTTGGAGAATAAAGAAGTGTTTGATCTGGCATTCAAGTAAAGCCTTTACCTACTCATATTGACCACAGTGTATCTTGTCCCGACGTGTTTCCTCCTACAAAATAATCACAAATGTAACAAATAACAATGACAAACACCTTCTTTTATAGTAGGAATTCTCTGTTGACCTCTCATGTGTTCCACTGGTACACCATGGACTGATTCAAGTGTGGAACAGAATCAGCAAAAACACTAACACTTTGGTCACTGCTTTTCCACATGGTATGCCAATAATATTATATGATATCTAACAGTGAATAAAGGAATTTTAACAGAGAAAAACAGTTTCGGTTTTTCTCTCAGAGCATCTGTGATAAACATAGAGTCTGGTCTTGTAGGACTTTCTGTGATAGTATGGCTTGTGTTTCTGTAGCAAAATATTACTTGTGATTTATTAATTTTCTTTATCAACAATTCACTAACTTCACACTTTAAAATATTATTTTGTATTGATTCTGTTGAAAATTAGATCATAATTGCTTTTCTCATGATGGTAAAACTTTGAGGAACTGATAACCTTTCTGAACGAACAACTCATTGACATGAGGAGTCCAGACACATAATATTAACTTGTCAGATATTTTCTTCTCATTTTGTAAACACCTTTGTATAGAAGATCAGGGGAGGAGATTTCTGGCTTAGAAAATGATCAAGCTCACAGATTAACAGGTTCACTGTCTGCACAGATTTCCAGTGCTTTATGACACTGCACGCACACTCAGTTGCTTCATTTGTGTCCGACTCTTTGTGACTCTATGGAGCCTGCCAGGCTCCTCTGTCTGTGGGATTCTCCAGGCAAGAATACTTCAGTGGGTCACCATGCCCTCCTCCAGGGGATCTTCCCCACCCAGGGATCAAACATATGTCTCTTAAGTCTATTGCATTGGCAGTCAGGTTCTTTACCATGAGCACCACCTGGAAAGACCTTTATGACATTATATGTTTATTATTATATCTTGCCATTATGCTTCATTGAATCATGAATTAGACACTAAAAAATATAATTCAACAAGCCAAGAAAGTCCATGTAAAAAGTATAAAAGCACAGAGGCCAAGGTGAAATGCATAATACTAGCCCAAAGGACTAGCCCCAGTGGCTTAGGAACAGCTGCTGAGAACACAGCTATTAGGAACTCAATGCGATTTCTGTGAAAATCAATTCATTTTATAGCTCACATTAGTAAAATTTATAGACTGAACAAAAGTGCCTTTCCCTTGAAAACAATGAAACTGCCTACAGGCCATTCAGTTGACCATATTTTGAATTTTACTGGCTTATGGAGCAAAAGCAAGGCATTCTAGAATGCCTGAAGAGTCTGATTGACCAGCTTTTTGCATCATTTCTGTAAAGTAAATCATTTTTGATTGACATTTTTCAGCCTAAATTTGAGAATTTTTTTAATTGTCCAAGGAAAATAAAAATAAAAAAAACCCTTTACAAATGTGACTCTGACATACTCTAAGAATTTCATCCTTTATAGTATTGTATTTATTTGTATTGCATAGGTTTATTTATTCACTATTATTTTAAAAGGAAAAGTTTGATGAGAAGGAAACACTAAATTTTGAGCTAGTAGACCAGGAATTAGTCAAGGAACTAGTTAAGAGAGAGTGGATTATACTGCTGTAAGAAACAGCCCCCAAAATCTCAACAGTACCGAACAACAAAGGTTTATTTCTCTGCTGGGCTACATATATACTGCAGGTTATCAGGTGGCTTTGCTCCCATCTCATCCTTGTCCTCACTCTGAGAGGCAGGCCAGTGGGTCAACCACTGTTTGGACCATTACCATCCCATAGGAGAAGTGAAGCAGACTCAGAGGGCTTCTTATTGAGGAATAAATGTCCCAGTCTAGATATGACAAGTATTTCTTCCATGCACACACCTTGGCCAGAAGTAATCAGATCCAACCTGACAATAAGGGCACCAGGAAATGTAATCTTACCTTTATCCAGAGTGGAAGGATGGGGATATTTGGAGAACTGCACAGAATCCCACCATGAGCAATTAGGTGGGGTTGGCTGCTCCTTCTAACAAGCATTTACAGGGCATGGAGTTCCTGATATTTACCTTATGGTCATCTTACTTAGGTATTAGGTATACTTTATAGCATCTATTCTGAAGGCTGTTTTATTACTATGGTTGACTGTGGGCTATTCGGCACTTCTTTTCTTTCTTTTAGTCGCTGAATTGTGTCCAACTCTTTGCAACCCCATGGACTGTAGCCCTCCCAACAAAGAATATTGGAGTGGGTAGCCATTCCCTTCTCTAAGGGATCTCCCCAACCCAGGGGTGGAACCCAGGTCTCCTGCATTATAGGCAGATTCTTTACTGTCTGAGCTACCAGGGAAGCCCTTGGGCACTTGGAGTGGTATTAATACTTCCTGAAAGTTATGTGTCTTTATTATGAGATGAACCACAAAGAATGTAACCTTGACTTTTGACAAGAGGGTAATAAAAATTTCACATCTACTTTATATCCCCTGTTGTCCCTAATAAACTGCAGAACTTTCATCATAAATGCATTATGAGTGGTTTCATATGCACTTAGCTTTTTTTCTGATCCCTAAATCTCTCTTTTTATAGAAATTCGGCTGGAAGTTGGTAGTTTACATAAACTCCCTAAACCTAAGTGTTGCTTAGGGTAAAGGGAGTGTGAGGAGTTATAAGAGTAAACCAATAAAAACAAAATTAATAATGATATTATTATTATGACAATAGAAGTTACATCAAAATATCTGAGTCACAATGTCTTCCTTTCTGGGTCCACCAATAACTAGTGATATACTAGCATGGGGAAAGACTTCTTTCAGTTATGCAAAAGTAATGGAACGAGAAAGCAAATGAGAGAAACCCAAAAATGTGAAAATAAGACAACATGTGTGGTCATGTCTCAGTCTGCAGCAGGACAGCTGTGGAGCAGAGCCATTGTCTTAGGTCAAAGGAACATAGCTACCTAATGTTGAATGTAAGAAGCACCGAGCACTGATCACATCTGTGGTACCAGAACCAGGACAACAGCAAATCAATGAAGTTAAGGCAGGATTGATAAGGCGGCCGGGGGACTTGGTATTTGCAGGCACTGAGGAAACATGAGGAGCTGTGAAGATTCCAAGCTGGGGTTGGGCCAGGCAAGGATGGGACACTCCAGGCCATTGCTGAGGTTCCAACTTAAGACCAGAGAGATCACTTCACACTTAGAGCTGACCAAATTTCTCTAGGTGGTATGGTGGGTGGGAGTGCTACCCCGGATCATAGTTTCCTCTTCAGGCCAATCGGGAGGGGTTGCACGTAGAAGAAGGAGATCATGACCCTCACGCCAATTTCACCAGTTTGCTTCCCGAAAAATATTTACTGAATGGGAACTTAATTTAATAAGCATCTCCCCTACCCCAGGAAATTTATGAAGCTGGCAGACCTTCCCAATTAAACCTGTCTAATAGCACTGGTTCTCAAACTTTATTCTCTATTCCAATTACAAGAACTTTTAAACATCCTAAAATCAAAGCCACGTTCCAGACCTACTAAATCATGATTTCTGGGTGGGGCATGGATATTGATGGGGTTCAAGGTAGGCTGTGATAAAACATGTCAAAGTGGCACATTAATTACTTTAAATTAAATTTTCTTAACAAACTGCCTGTGCAAGAAGGATGCTTTGACCCTCCCTTGTTCCCCTGAAAGTAGGAAATAAATCTTCCATGTGAAAGTACCCTTCCTTTCACAGAGAAATCTTTATCACCAGAAAAGGGAACTTAGGGCCCAGTATATAAAGAAACTCTGCTTATATTCTTCACTAATTAGTACCCAAATATATTTCTTTGTCATGTCCATTCTCCAAAAATGAAGTTTCTTTGTCTAAAAGGTGTAAGAGCTGTCTGCTTCAGGGACTTCTCCGGGCCTCATAGTCTTATGGAGCCCCCATACGTACAGAATTACATTTGGTTTGCCCCCTGTTAAGCTCATATCAATTTAATTATTAGGCCAGAAGAACCTAGAAAGGAAATGTAGAGGAAAGTTCCTCCTTTCCAATTATTGGCTTAGTTGGCAGGATCCTCAGTGGCTGGAAACTGCTTTCCCTCAGGACTGGAGCAGATAAAGAGATTCTGGGAACTCGGACAAAAAGCCAAAGAAGGCAGGAATCCATATCACATCAGCATCCTGAATCTCTGTTTGCAAGATCCAATGGAAGCAAAAGTAGTGAGAGTCCTTTTTCTAAATATCCATAGACAGACGAATGGGTAGAGAAGGCATAGTGCGTATATAAATGGAATATTACTCAACCATGAAAAGGAACGTAATTGGGTCATTTGTAGTGACGTGGATGAAACTAGAGTCTGTCATAAAGAGTGAAGTAAATCAGAAAGAGAAAAGCAAATATATAGATTAGCAGAAATTAGTTGTGGAATTTGTTCCTTGGGGATAATAACTCTGGTAAAAATTTAGTAATGAGTACTCTTGACTTGTATTGATCCTTTTTTAAAACTTTTTCTAGAGATGGTCATGGTTTTTCTTTGTTCTGTTGTGTTTTTCATCAAAAGGAGGAAGACAAACAAGCAAATGTAGGGCAGAACGGTGGCATGTGCCCTTTAAGGCTCCTGTTCAGGCTTATCTCTGGTGAATTCAGGGGTCTCATCAGACCCACATCTGTTTAGATAAATTTTACTGTGGGTCTCCTAGGTAAAACCTAGATGAGGTTTTTCCTTTTATTTTGCTTATGTTATGAGAGCTTGTCTTAGTGACCAGCAACAATATTTTCTCTGGCTTCTGCCATTTGGAAGGTATACTTACTAGAGTGCATCTGGTGGCCAGTTGAGTAAATAGACTGGGATTCTGAGACAGGAGGTCACAAGCATCACTCTCTTTGGCTGTGCCAGCTCCCAGGGAAATTTGTCACAAAGGGTCACAATCCAGCAGGGCCTTTGTTGTTCCTCTGCTCATGTGTGCATGCTCAGTTGCTCAGTCGTATCTGACTCTTTGCAACCCTATGGACTGTAGCCCACCAGGCTCCTCTGTCCATGGAATTCTCCAGGCAAGAATACTGGAGTGGGTTGCCATTGCCTTCTCCAGGGGATCCTCCTGACCCAGGGATTGAACTCATATCTCCATTTTTGGATGGCAAGTGGAGTCTTTACCACTGCACCACCTGGGAAGGGCCCTGTTGCTTTTCTAGTGCTGAGAAATACCACTCCATTACCACCTGCTTTGTGTCATACATCATCAGGTTTGTAACTAGAGGTTTCTTGAATACACCATTTTCACCACATCATCCTTACTTACCACTTGTGCAATTAAAATCTTTGCTTTCTTAGGCCATCTTTGAGAATGAACTTGCTGAATCTTGTGAGGCCTGCATTCTTTCACCTTTCCCAGAAAAGCCCTTAAACCCTGAGCTGCTTATTTTCAACTTCCCTTTCTCTACAAGATTTACAGAGGCACTCCAGCCTAATTTCTAGGGCCAGGGTCTACAGGTTACTCATGTTAAGACTCTAACCAGGAAATAAATTAAGCAGCACCATGGGAAATAAGGCTATTTAGCTGGGCCCTATAATCAGTTTCAAGCCTTCCTTACACAATGTCCTTCGCAGATATATCCTAGACTACCCATCCAAATAAGTAACATCCTCTAGACAGCAGAACATAAAAAGCACAGAAATATTTTGATCCCCATCTTAGCTGGAAATTTGTTCTCTGATATAAAAAATCAAATTCAAAATACTGTGATTGAGTGAGCAATCAACCTCTAAACATTATGATGAAAAAGCCTGCCCAGTTCCTTGAAGATAGCTTCAGTTCAGTTCAGTTCAGTTCAGTCGCTCAGTCGTGTCTGACTCTTTGCAACCCCATGAATCACAGCACGCCAGGCCTCTGTCCATCACCATCTCCCAGAGTTCACTCAAAATCACGTCCATCAAGTCAGTGATGCCATCCAGCCATCTCATCCTTTGTCATCCCCTTTTCTTCCTGCCCTTAATCCCTCCCAGCATCAGAGTCTTTTCCAATGAGTCAACTCTTCACATGAGGTGGCCAAAGTACTGGAGTTTCAGCTTTAGCATCATTCCTTCCAAAGAACACCCAGGGCTGATCTCCTTTAGAATGGACTGGTTGGATCTCCAAGGGACTCTCAAGAGTCTTCTCCAACACCACAGTTCAAAAGCATCAATTCTTCAGTGCTCAGCCTTCTTCACAGTCCAACTCCCGCCTCCATACATGACCACTGGAAAAACCATAGCCTTGACTAAACGGGCCTCTGTTGGCAAAGTAATGTCTCTGCTTTTGAATATGCTATCTAGGTTGGTCATAACTTTCCTTCCAAGGAGCAAGCGTCTTTTAATTTCATGGCTGCAGTCACCATCTGCAGTGATTTTGGAGCCCAGAAAAATAAAGTCTGACACTGTTTCCACTCTTTCCCCATCTATTTCCCATGAAGTGATGGGACCAGATGCCATGATCTTTGTTTTCTGAACGTCGAGGTTTAAGCCAACTTTTCACTCTCCTCTTTCACTTTCATCAAGAGGCTTTTTAGTTCCTCTTCACTTTCTGCCATAAGGGTGGTGTCATCTGCATATCTGAGGTTATTGATATTTCTCCTGGCAATCTTGATTCCAGCTTGTGCTTCTTCCAGCCCAGCATTTCTCATGATGTACTCTGCATATAAGTTAAATATGTAGAAGAAGAGATGTGAAGAGATATCCCACGTCCAGGGTAAGAGAAACCCAAGTAAGATGGTAGATGTTGCAAGAGGGCATCAGAAGGCAGACACACAGAAACTATACTCACAGAAAACTAGTCAATCTAATCACACTAGGACCAGAGCCTTGTCTAACTCAACGAAACTAAGCCATGCCCTGTGGGTCCACCCAAGACAGGCAGGTCATGTTGGAGAGGTCTGACAGAATGTGGTCCACTGGAGAAGGGAATAGCAAACCACTTCAGTATTCTTGCCTTCAGAACCCCATGAACAGTATGAAAAGGCAAAATGATAGGATACTGAAAGAGGAACTCCCCAGGTCAGTAGGTGCCCAATATGCTACTGGAGATCAGTGGAGAAATAACTCCAGAAAGAATGAAGGGATGGAGCCAAAGCAAAAACAATACCCAGTTGTAGATGTGACTGGTGATAGAAGCAAGGACTGATGCTGTAAAGAGGAATATTGCATAGGAACCTGGAATGTTAGGTCCATGAATCAAGGCAAATTGGAAGAGGTCAAACAGGAGATGGCAAGAGTGAACATGGATATTCTAGGAATCAGCGAACTAAAATGGACTGGAATGGGTGAATCTAACTCAGATGACCATTATATCTACTACGGTGGGCAGGAATCCCTTAGAAGAAATGGAGTAGCCATCATGGTCAACAAAAGAGTCCAAAATGCAGTACTTGGATGCAATCTCAAAAACAACAGAATGATCTCTGTTCGTTTACAAGGCAAACCATTCAATATCACAGTAATTCAAGTCTATGCCCCAACCAGTAATGCTGAAGAAGCTGAAGTTGAACGGTTCTATAAAGAACTACAAGACCTTTTAGAACTAACATCCAAAAAAGATGTCCTTTTCATTTTAGGGAACTGGAATGCAAAAGTAGGAAGTCAGGAAACACCTGGAGTAACAGGTAAATTTGGCCTTGGAATACGGAATGAAGCAGGGCAAAGGCTAATAGAGTTTTGCCAAGAGAACACAACGGGTCATAGCAAACACCCTCTTCCAACAACACAAGAGAAGACTCTACACATGGACATCACCAGATGGTCAACATCTAAATCAGATTGATTATATTCTTTGCAGCCAAAGATGGAGAAGCCCTATACAGTCAGCAAAAACAAGACCAGGAGCTGACTGTGGCTCAGATCGTGATCTCCTTATTGCCAAATTCAGACTGAAATTGAAGAAAGTAGGGAAAACCACTAGACCATTCAGGTATGACCTAAATCAAATCCCTTATGATTATACAGTGGAAGTGAGAAATAGACTTAAGGGACTAGATCTGATAGATAGAGTGCCTGATGAAGATAGCTTACAGAAATGCAAACAAAGAAGTTAAAATCAGCAATACTTAACTCACTACTCCAGTCTTTATAAAAACAAAAGCATAATTCTGAAATATCTCAAAATCCACTCAGACATTTTCCTATTTACCTTCGTACATTTTCAGATATTCCAAACACCAGAACACTGGAGATACAATTGCTCTGTACTTACAAAACAAAGAAAAAGTTGAAATAGTAATTACCATAGACTTCTATTAATAGTTAAATACACCCCAAACTCCTAAGAGAAAACTTGCATTCTTTCTCTGTCTTTTGAAGTTATAAAATTTCCTGGGGCTTTGAAATGTAAACATCCTGGAAGGTAATTAAAACTTTGCCCAGACTGAAGGAAAAGGGGATGGAGTGGGGAATGTTGATTTAAAAAAAAAAAAAAAATACACACCGCTGAAAATCCTCTCTTGTCCAAAATCTAGTTTATAACCTTCTTAAAATTACATGTCAAAGACAAATGGAAATCTTAAAAGAGTACAAAGCTTTAGCCATCTGGACATATAAACTTAATTTATTCCAACTGTTATGTATAAACTAGTGAATTTTATATCATTATATCTAATTCATGACTGAAATTTTAAGATGAAAACTATAAGATCTCTGTTTATGTTTACATGTATGTTTATATATGTATACAATAGATATACATACAGATACCTTCAGATACAATTACCAAATTAATTTGAAAAAGAGCTCTATTTAGTTGGCTCAAAATTAAGTTGTTGTTCAGTATCTCAGTTGTTTCTGACTCCTTGAGACACCATGGACTGCAGCACGCCAGGCTTCCTTGTCCTTCACGATCTCCTGCAGCTTGATCAGATTCATGTCATATCCTTCTGCCTTCTTTCCCATCATCAAGGTCTTTTCTAAATGAGTCAGCTCTTTGCATCTGGTGGCCAACGTATTGGAGGTTCAGCTGCAGTATCAGCCCTTCCAATGAATATTCAGGACTGATTTCCTTTAGGATTGACTGGTTTGATCTCCTTGCAGTCCAAGGGACTCTCAAGAGTCTTCTTCAATCATACCTCTGTGAATGTAAAATATCTTGTACCTGCTTTATGATACGTAGTAGTGACCGTGCTTTATCAAATCTGTTTTTAATGACGTTATTCTAGAATGTTTTCTTTCCAGATGATGATTGAGAAACGTGATTAAAAAATGGTGCCAGGTACCACAACAGTAACAGAACTTTGCTGTTTTCTGAGGTTTTGTTTTTTTACCTTTTTTTTTTTTTTAATGGAGTGTGCTGGATGTCTCTATAATTTTGTTCAGATGACTGCAGAACTTGGAAAACCTGTTGCTGCTATTGATGCATAACATACTGCTATTGGTCTTTTTATATAAATAAATAAATCTATATATATACATATATATATATATATATATAATTTGAATTTTTGGAAACTTTAGCTGTGCTGTCAACTTTGGAAAAAGTATCCCAGTTGTACCGTGTTGGGTTGGCATTGTACAGAAATTAACAGCCATATTGGTCTAGAAACATTAAACAATTTTTTTCCATTTGTACAGGGGTAACACACTGTATTAAATACGTAAGGTCTTATCTACATGGGTTTGATTACAGAAACTAATAAAGTATTCTCTAAATAAAAAAAAAAGAGTCTTCTCCAACACCTCAGTTCAAAAGTACCAGTTCTTAGGTGCTTAGCCTTCTTTGTGGTTCAACTCTCATATTCATGCATGATTACTGGAAAAACCATAGTTTTGACTAAACAGACTTTTTGTCAACAAAGTAATGTCTCTGCTTTTTAATATGCTGTCTAGGTTTTTCATAGTTTGTCTTCCAAGGAGCAAGTGTCTTTTAATTTCATGGCTCAAGTCACTGCCTGCAGTGATTTTGGAACCCAAGAAAATAAAATCTGTCACTATTTCCATTATTTTCCCATCTATTGGCCATGAAATGATGGCACCGGATGCCATGATCTTAGTTTTCTGAATGTTGAACTTTAAACCAACTTTTTCACTCACTCTCCTCTTTCACTTTCATCAAGAGGCTCTTTAATTCCTCTTTGCTTTCTGCCATAAGGGTGGTATCATCTGCATATCTGAGGTTATTGATATTTCTCCCAGCAATCTTGATTCCAGCTTGTGCTTCATCCAGTCTGGCATCTCACTTGATGTGCCCTGCATATAAGTTAAATAAGCAGGGTGACAATACACAGCCTTGATGCACTCCTTCACCAGTTTTGAACCAGTCCATTATTCCATGTCCAGTTCTAACTGTTGCTTCTTGACTTTTTTCAAATACAGGTTTCTCAGGAGGCAGGTAAGGTGGTCAGGTATTCCCATCTCTTGAAGAATTTTCCACGATTTCTTGTGATCCACACAATCAAGGACTTTAAAGTAGTTCAGTGAAGCAGAAGTAGATGTTTTTCTGGAATTCTCTTGCTTTGTCTATGATTCAATGGATGTTGTCAATTTGATCTATGGTTCCTCTGCCTATTGTAACTCTAACTTGAACATCTGGAAGTTATCATTAAAGTATTTCTAAATCTCATGAATAGAAAATAACCCATATGTTTTTCTATGTGATCTAGGATAATTTTTGGTAAATAAAAGCCAGTTTGTTGGTTTAATTAATACAGACATATCTTTAGAGTTATCATTAAGTGTAATACTTTTTTTCTACTTAGATTTACTAAAACTCAAATAAGCTTATCTCTGTTACAAAATTGTTAACAATAAAAATAACTTAAGATGATGGTTAGTTGCTTTAATGTCTCATTAAATCTTCACTCTTCAGGAGTAATCTATATATGATTGTTTTAAAAATGAATTAAAGAGATGTAAATAAGATAAGAGTTTTTAGATGAACTTTTTAAGTTGATTGTTTTATGATATATTCACTTACCCAAATCTCTTTGGCTTCCACCCTTAGAATTTTGCTGATTGAAATAAGGTGCATTTCTTAAATGTTTGATAATTTCCAGATAAGATAAAACACTGAGACATTAATTGTTAGACAAGTTATCTACTTTTGATTTCTTATTACAGAATCTAAAGATATTTGAGTCTATTAATAAATATGGCATATGCCACTTTGAAAACTTGTGCTGTGCAAAAACGCATATATCTAGAAATTATGAAACACATTCCATAAATTCGCCAATCTAAAAACCACTGTGTAGTAGTTCACAATTGTTTACTTCTTAATTTTCACTAGAAATTAAAGTTTCTAGGGGTTGAAAATTCTAATTAATACATATAATTAAAACTACTGGAAATTATAAGGGAAACAATTTTATTTGCAAGGAAAGTGGGATGTAGTTTCAGTTAGAAAATGGATAGGATGTGAAGATGTATTTCTGTTGAGGAAAAATAAAATAGTTTTGTCCTAAAATAAAGCTGAATGGGGAAAAAAAAGGAATAAATTAAAATGGATGTAGAAAGTTAAAGAAGGTTTATAAAAAAGGAATCTTAGGAAAGATCAGTGAGTTTGTTATAAAAATTTTTTAATGAGTTTGTTATAAAAATCTTAAAAACAAGTTTTTCTATCAATAGTGTACTTAGATAAAACTAAAACTTAATTTTCCTTCATCTGTTCTCATGAAAGATTTCCCTGTATCTTTAATGTAATTTGCCTAGAAAAACAAAGGTTCTCTGTTTTGCCTTTATCAGGTTTTGATTATTTTTAAAAGTTAAATCTTTCCTATATTAAAATGACTTTTTACAACTATTTACCTTTCTGTATTTGCCTATGAAATTTTTAACTGTTGCCATTGTTAAATGAAGAAGTATTGTTTCACAATAACCTAAGATCCTAGGGCTTCCCAGGTGGCACTAGTGGTAAAGAACCCGCCCGCCAATGCAAGAGACATAAAAGACATGGGCTTGATCTCTGGGTTGAGATGATCCTCTGGAGGAGGGCATGGCAACCCTCTCCAGTATTCTTGCCTGGAGAATCCTATGGACAGAGCCTGGCGGGCTACAATCCATAGGGTTGCAAAAAACCAGACAGGACTGAAGCAGCTTAGCATGCTTGCCTGCAAGCTATGATCCTATTTAACCAAATGTTCTATAATCTCTTTGATATTTTTGATAAACTTCCCCCAAATTCAAATTCTAAATGAAGTGTTTTAGATCAAAAACTAACTTTGAGAATTTCTAGAGGGCTTCTGGCTCCCCTGAAAGGATTTACTGTGTGTCCTTACAAAAAGAGAGAGATTAAACTAATTAGGTGTATTTGATATGTTAAATTACATGGGAAACATTATCAAATAAGTGATAATAAACCTTCTTAGGTTATATTGCATGGGTAAATGTTATTAATGTAAGTGCTCTAGAAATTATATAAAATTCCTAAAAATCTGATGTTTCCAAGTATAGTGTTATTGTTTGTGATTCTAATTGCTATTTTTAAAATGTATGTCACAGAAATAATGTGATGTCAATTACATCAATGAATTTTCATTTGATCCTTAATCATGGTCATTTTTAAGTCTTTTTGCTCTTGCAACTATCTTTCATCTTCAGAAAAATTCATGGAAATGACTCTAAAGTGTTCTAAAATACAGTCTGATTTCAGATCGTACCACTAAACTAGATATGAAGTTACTAATAGAGAAACCGATGGCAATGTAAAACTGCTAGCTAAAGATCAACAAGAATTAATCACATGGGATTGAATGAACAAGATGATTTTAACTTTTATGACTTTTTTGTTTGAAACATTGCTAATTTTTGTTAATGTTTTGTTTTCCAGATATAAGGAAACCTTTCCTCTTAAACTATGACTTACAGAGATTTAGTAAATTATTCCCTTGTAAGGAAATTGAAACGCTTATCTTTTTCTCCCTACCTGATTCCTCTAGAACTGAAAACTCATTGAGTACTCTTTATGGCAATATAGTTATTTGCGTAAGTTCACTAAGAATCTGTTCTTATGCCAGGACACAATTGGAAGCACTGGCTATATGACCAAGGCTTTGACTAGAATGTCATGTTTCAGAGAGGCATACATAAACTCAGATATGATTAAACAGATTTAAGAAACTAAATGAAAGTCGCTCAGTCATGTCCAACTCTTTGCGACCCCTTGGACTACACAGTCCGTGGAATTCTCCAGGCCAGAATACTGGAGTGGGTAGCCTTTCCCTTCTCCAGGGGATCTTCCCAACCCAGGGATCGAACCCAGGTCTCCTGCATTGCAGGCAGATTCTTTACCAGCTGAACCACAGGGGAAGCCCAAGAATGGAGTTGGTAGCCTATCCCTTCTCCAGGGGATCTTCCTGACCTAGAATCAAACCGGGTCTCTTGAATTGCAGGTGGATTTTTTTTACCAACTGAGCTATGAGGGAAGCCCTTAAGAAATTAAAGTTGACTTAATAGAGCTAATAAAACCCCTTGAAAAAAATCTGATACCTTGTGTCATGGTCTGTGCACACAAACACACACACACACACACAGAAGTCGCTCAGTTGTGTCCGACTCTTTGCGACCCCATGGATTGTAGCCCACCAGGCTCCTTGGTCCATGGGATTTTCACAGGTTAGAAAAGAATTTTCAGACATGAGCAGGATTAGGGAAGAATAAAGTTTATTAGAGCGGGAGACGCTGCTGGAACAGTGGGCTGGCTGAAGGAAGAGACAACTGAAGGGACAATAATGAAGGTGCCAAAAATGCAGCAGGTTGACTTCCTGGCAGACCAGGGAGAGCTGATGCCTTTCACAGCTGCTGCTGCTGCTGCTGCTGCTAAGTCGCTTCAGTCGTGTCCGACTCTGTGCGACCCCATAGACTGCAGCCTACCAGGCTCCTCTGTCCCTGGGATTTTCCAGGCAAGAGTACTGGAATGGGTTGCCATTGCCTTTCTCCAGCCTTTCTGAGGCTGGAGGCCAAATTTTATAGCCTCAAGACAGAGAAAATTCCTATGGGAAGGGTGGCATTAGGTAATTGATTAGAAAGCTATAGGATGGGTAACGGGGTGGGTATTTTACTTAATATGAGGTCAGGGAGCTGGCCTGTTTAGATCAGGAGGCTTATGGCAGCAGTTGCTATGGGGCTTGGTTAATTCCAGAGATAAAAGTCCTGTGATCTTGGTATAAGACTCCCACTCCTGTGACATTGGCATAGAGCTTTATATAGGTTGCTTACACCTTTCCTGGCAAACTAATCAGGTAAAAAAAAGTCACTTTCTGGCAAGTATAGGGACCTCAGAATATGAAGGAAACTTCAAAATCAAAGGAATTAATCCAAATCTTTAGATCTTACAGGGGAAATCTGAAGACAAACAAGTCCTTGGCAAGCCTCCTAGCCTTGAGAAGCATTTAGAAGTTCAATCTGAGATTCCTTATGAAAAAAATCCAGCAAAGCAGATTTTAAAAGATTCTATATGGTCAATCACTATTCTTGCTGCACTCATGTAAATAACCAAGCCAAGTGTAATGAAGCTAAATTTTTCAAATAAACCTAATGTGTCTATGTTTGGAAAAATGAGGGTGATGTTTAGAGAGAAAAATTATGTTTCAGTAATACTCTTTTGTGGGTATTAGATTCTGTTGCAGGAAAAAGGAGCACATGAGAATAGTCATGTCGCAGCTCTTGTAAGAGTTGAGTGAGTTTCTGGTGTGGGCTGCCAAATGAAGAAAGAACTCCAGAGCAAGCTATAGTAAAGTGGAAGCGAATTTAGACATATAAACACATTCCACAGACAGATGTGGATGTGGGCCATCTCAAGTGAGAGTGGCCCTGGGGTATGGGGGTGGTTAGTTTTTATGGGCTGCTAAGTCACTTCAGTCGTGTCCGACTCTGTGCGACCCCATGGTCTGCAGCCTACCAGGCTCCTCCATCCATGGGATTTTCCAGGCAAGAGTACTGGAGTGGGGTGCCATTGCCTTCTCCATTTTATGGGCTGGATAATGATATATGCTAACAAATGGGAGGAATAATCTAGCAATTTGGAAGAAGAGGTGAGGATTTCCAGGAATTGGACCACTTACTTTTTTATCTTTTTGATCAAACCCCGGGTCTCCTGCATTGCAGGTAGACTCTTTACCGTCTGAACCACTAGGCAATCCCATAATTAAATTTTGTTTTTCTGTTGTTCTCATGTCCATTTAATTATTAGGCCAGCCAGAAGAACCTAGAAGTGTAGACGAAAATTTTTCTTCTCCAACAGTAAGTTTCAAGACTCCTCCACACAATTCCAGTGTGCAGCAAAATTGGAGTATAAGTAGGTTACAGCCTTGCTACTCAGTGACCAGAAGCATCCATATCACCTGAGAGCCTGTTAGAAATGCAGATTCTTAGGCCCCCACCCCAGCCTGCTGACTCAGACTCTGCAGAAGCACGTCTCAAGTGCTTTATTTGCACATGAAAGCTTGATAAGCACTCAATGGGATGCCCTTTAATGGGGCGTAATGGGGCCTGCCAGTTGTAATTATTTCTGTAAATGGAAAAATCCCTGAATAATGTAGCATTAATGACTTTGAGAGGGAAGCAGACGGCAGTACTCTGAGAGTCAGACTGGAGAATGCTGTTATAGACGCTTAAAGAAACTGAAAGGTTCTGGTTGATTGTTGTATCTGCATGGATTAATTTTCACAATGCTTACAGACCTTCCAAACAGTCATACATCGTCCAGGGATTTCATTTCGCTTGAAAGCTCGGTGTGTGACAAGACAGCTCCAAGTGCTTTGTGCTTATTGTTAATATAATTCTCAGGGCCACTCAGGCTGCGGATGTTAATGATTCCCAGTTTGCAGAAGCACAGAGTGGTTAAGAGCCTGCCCCCAGTCATCTAGCTATTCACTGGCTAAATGATGGTTCTGTTGTGTTGACAGCTATTGTCTTTCAAAATCAAAAGTAAGGTTTATTTCATAGTCAATATTGCGAAGAAGTAGTAAGGACCAAGGATGTCAGACAGAAATTGTGCCCAGGAACAGCACTGGGCTTTTTATATCAACTCCACTTAATAGCCTGGCCTTTGAGAGGAGGCAAGAGTTTGGGGGAAACAAAATTAAAGAGGAGCTTTTCTTCACTTCACTAGGCCTATTCAAAGCCAAGGAGGGTCCTGCCTCAACTTCTTTCCTCTCACCTCACTCAGCCCAGAGCATCACATCAGCCCAGTGACAGGAACCAGTGGGGAAACTTCCTCAGCACACCGCGGGGCAGCTGCTGCTGCCAAGCCCAGACCTGCAGGGCCTGACAGTCTCCCATGTGGTCATCAGGTGCAAGAAAGCAACTGTTGAAGAACTAGGTCAAGATCATCACAGACGCGCAATGTCATGAAGAGTAAGAAATATCACCACCTTCCAGCTGTGTGTCAGAACCAAAGCTTTATTTTAATATGCTTATTGTTTTCAGAACATCACTGGCAACTAGAAACTCATATGCAAGAGTGATTTTTATAACTGTAGATAAAATAGATAATGGAATTGTAACAGTAAATACACCTTAAATATAAATATACACATTGCCATCCCACACGTATAAAAGTCATGCTTTGTAAATGCTCTGTCCACACACTATCTTTGTGGGACACTGAATTTCAGGATGGATCTTCGAGGGTTTACATGTGTCCCATTAGTTATAGATACTTCCAGAGATCTTATGTAGGAGCAACACATTACAAATTTTGAAAAAAAAATTAAGTATCACAGAGCATTTTTTGAATATTTAATACTTTTGTTCTATAAAGAGTATTTCTTAAATATTACAAATGGTGAAACAAATATACTAGCTTACAGATATATACAATGTACTAATTTATACTTCAAAAATGCAGGAAGAGAAATTATATATATATATTTATATATATATATAATTTTAGATCGAATGAACAATTCAATATTGCTCTTGAGTTGGTCTTGCTGTATTGCATGCATGCCTAGGGCACGCCCATGGCTTGTCACCAGATGGAAGAGGGATTGGCAGGGACAGAATGGGACCCATGGAGCCCCAAGCTTATTCCCAGAGAGCCATCTTTTAAGCAATACTTTGAGTTTTGTAACTTACTGAGGCGAGGTCAAAATCTGTTGTGTCCATACACAAGGTAGGATGTGTCCTCAAGAATCACAACTACTTATTCGAGGATGGGGCCACATAAATGCTAAAAACATCTGATTCAGTGGAACTAACTCCTCGAGCCCTGAGTGTCAGTTGGAGAGCTTTGAAAAGATTATTTTGAGATAATCATCTATACCCTCAGTGCAGTTCATAAAAAATGATCTCAGAACAAAGACCCATGATTGAGGCATCAATAGCCTTCCAGTAAACTCACAGGCAAAATACAAAGGAACAAAATGTGTCCTGAATGACATCAGATTTTCAATAATTACAAGCTTCTCACATTGATAAAATTGTAAACACTGAAAAATGTAGACATTGCCTTGAGAGGACTAAATGAATTTCTAACTTGGATCAGGAGTAATGTGGCAGTCATGGGGAGCCTGCAAACTGGGAGCCTTGTGGACAGCTCATGGCAGACATCACATTTGACCATTAGCTTAACCCACCTAAGATCTCTACAGTTCATTTTGGCCATGAAGTCCCATTTCTTCTTCCACTTAACCCAAATCTAAATTACAAATGGATGGCATCTCTCTGAGAATGGAAATAGAACAAAAAAAATATATATAGGGATAAGTTGAAAAGCAAATGTTCTAGAAAATTCAGCAATGAGATCTCACTGTGAAGGCTGTGCAACACTCACTTGGAACAGAAGGAGCCCAGCAGAGGGTGTGGCTGTTAGGACTTGGAGAGGGACTTGGTTCTGGACCAGGAGTTCTGGGTTTCCCTGATCCCCACTG